>NW_025111003.1:0-292500 GCF_015476425.1 Leptopilina heterotoma
AAAATGAACAATGAACACTCTCCAGGAAAATGAAACTGGAAAGAGGTCAAGAAAAAGAAGAAAAAGAAAAAAAGAAGGGGGATGCAGAGAAGTTGTAAGAAAAGAACGGGGGAGTCGATCAAAAGAGACGATCGACCTCCACGTAAAAAGAGAGAAAAAATGACGGATGCGATCGTGATATCTACGAAAGATCCAAACATTATGAGTAAAATGAAGGCGGCGGTTAGGCCTGAGGATACGCAGACGGAGATACTGTCGATTCGGAGGACCAAAAGAAACGATCTCCTTCTGGTACTCAAAAAGGGACAGGGCGTCTTGGGTTTCGGCAGTGCCTTGACCGCTGCTCTTCAGGGCGAGGCAGAAGTAAGGACTGTGGTTTCGATGAGGTCGATAGAAATTTTGGACCTTGACGAAACCATAGTCCAAGAAGATGTTGTATTGGCGGTCCGGGGTGCACTTGGCAGACCAGACTTAGAAGTTCCGTGTCAGCTTTTCGCTCGGTATGGTAGCACGAAGAAGGCCATTCTGCGGCTCCCGGAAACGGAAGCGGAGTCGTTATTGAAGGCCAGGCGAGTAAAGATAGGGTGGGTCAACTGCAGAGTCCATGCCAGAGTGGAAGTAGAGAGGTGCTTTAGATGCCTCTGTTACGGCCATCTGGCTGGAGGATGCAGTGGGCCGGACCGAAAGGAGGCTTGCTGGAGGTGCGGCGGTCTCGACCACAGGAAGAGTCAATGCAAAGGGGTAGCCCAGTGCGTTGACTGTTCCGATCGTGGGATGGAAGACACAAAACATCCTTCAGGGAGCAGGGCCTGCCCGGTGTACTGGAAGATACTAACAGATCTAAAGTCCAGAGCTTAGGTTTCTCCAGGTTAATCTCAGGAAGGGAAAAGTCGCGCAAGATCTCTTGATGCAGACTGCCAGAGAGAGGGGAGCTGATATACTGCTTTTCAGTGAGCAGTATAGGAAGCCAGAATCCTCTGTCTGGTTTGAGGATGCATCAAAGAGATCAGGTATTCAAATATGTAACCCGGACATCGCCATCGGTGACTTTCTGGAGACCGATAGGGGGTTCGTTTGGATAGAGGTGGCCGAGGTACGTGTTTACAGCTGCTACTTCTCTCCAAATGATCCCCTCAAAAGTTCGAGGCCGAGGTTCAGGCTCTTGAAGAAAGCATTAAAGCTTTCGGCGGGGATGTCCTCATTGCGGGAGACTTTAATAGTAAGTCGCCGGAATGGGGGGAGACCCGTTTAGACAAGAGGGGAACCTTGGTGACGGACATGGTTGCAGCAAACGACTTGGTGGTGATGAACCGGGGACGAGAGTTCACGTTCAGACGCGGGGTATCAGGGTCCATCATTGATTTGACAATTGCGTCGCCCCGCGTGGCCCGTAGATTCGCGCGGTGGAAGGTGCTGGACGAAACGACTATGAGTGACCACCAGTACATAGAGTTTATAGTCGCTGAGAAAAATCCGAGAGGGAACATTAGGCCGCATATTGGTCACAAGAGTCCCTCCTGGAATCTCAGACGGCTAAATAGGGAGAAGTTGGTGGAGTCACTAGCCGATGCTCGGGCTATACACGAGTTAGGCTGGATGACGAAGCCAACTTTAGTGGGTGATAAAGTGCGTGAGGCGAGGCGAGTAATTATTGCAGCATGCAACTACTCAATGCCTCGCCGGCAACAAAAAAGAACTAGGAAGGGAGCTCTGTACTGGTGGAATGACGAACTAGCTCGCTTAAGGAGAGAATGCCATGCAGCAAGAAGGAAATATACCCAATCTAAGGGAGACCTTCTGCTGCAAGAAGAGTGGCAAGAAGCCAGGCAGATTTTTAAGCGGGCTATAAGGAGTAGCAAAAAATCGTGTTGGAAGGACCTGATTGGAGAAGCGGAGAAGGACCCATGGGGCTTGGCCTACAAAGTCGTCACTAAGAAATTAGTTTCGAGACAAAGAACCCCTGGTCTTGACAATCCAATCTGGGTCCGAAAGATTATTAAGGCGCTGTTTCCCCATGTGGAATCTGGCCCTAGGGAGGACTTTTCCTCTTGTGTAGTGCAAAGGGAGGAGCTCTTCACGCTGGAGGAGCTTAAAAAGGTGGCAAAGACGTTAAGGAACGGCAAAGCGCCAGGCATCGACGAAATACCCAACGAGATCCTCAAAGAGGTAATCGCTGTGTATCCAGAGTTGCTTCTCGACGTCTTTAATACATGTCTCGAGAGTGGAGAGTTTTTCAGTGACTGGAAAACACAGAGGTTGGTCCTCCTGAGAAAAGGGGATAAACCTCTAGATAAAGTCTCATCGTTTAGACCAATTTGTTTATTGGACACGATGGGTAAACTTCTAGAGGGAATGATTCTAGAGCGACTTCAGGGAATCCTGGTAGGCGAAAATAGCCTATTAGAGAATCAATTCGGTTTTAGGAAAGGCCGGTCGACAGTAGACGCGATCTTAGCAGTTCTCAAAAAAGCGAAAAGAGTCAAAGAGGGACGTAAGAAGGGTTTTTGCGCACTCGTTTCAATCGATATCCGTAACGCGTTCAATTCCGCGAAATGGGACATTTGTATTAAAGCAATGAGATGTAAAGGGGTACCAACGTATCTGTTGCGAATGATAGACAACTATCTTAGCGACAGATGGGTTGTTTACGAGAGCGATGCATGTCATATCAAAGAGAAAATGACATGCGGAGCTCCCCAAGGATCAAAGGTGGGACCAACCATCTGGAACGTTATGTACGACGGTTTTCTGAGGTTGGGCTTACCCGAAGATACGTCTATATCCGGGTTCGCGGACGACGTGCTTTTGATATGTTATGACGAGGATTTGAGACTGCTAAAAATAAAACTTGAAGATAGTCTGCGGCGAGCTGAATTTTGGCTATATCGGCATGGTCTGAAAATGGCCCTCGAGAAGACCGAAGCTCTGCTCGTCACAGACAGGAGAGTTTATGAAGCCCCGAAAATTGAAATGGGAGGAACTGAAGTCGCATGGGGAAATAAGCTTAAGTACCTGGGAGTGTGGTTGGACAAACGTTTAAGTTTTGGCCAACATATTAACATCTCAACACTCAAAGCCACCGAATGCATGGGAAACCTCTCGAGGATGATGCCCAATATCGGTGGCCCCAGGGAAAATAAACGAAGACTAGTGGCGACTGTGGTTCAATCAAAGCAGCTTTATGCTGCCCCTGTATGGGCCTCAGCCCTTAAGATCCACAGCATCTCTGACAGACTTCTCTCGGCTCAGAGAGAGCCAGCAAGGAGAATAACGTCAGCCTTCAGAACGGTGTCTGATTGCGCTCTTCGGGTGCTTGCTAGATTACCGCCAATGGATTTGTTGGCGATGGAAAGGCAGGAGAATTTCCAGCTCTCCAAAGATCTAGTAGGCAACCCTGAGCGTAGAGAAAGACTCAAAGCTTTAATCCGCTTAGAGTCAAGGAAAAGACTCGTTCTGAGTTGGCAGGAGAGATGGGATGGGGAATTAAAAGGTAGATGGACTCATCGCCTGATTCCCCACCTCGCCACATGGTTGGAAAGACAACACGGTGAAGTAGGCTACTACCTTACACAAGCGATGTCGGGTCATGGTTGTTTCGGACAGTACTTCTATCGGTTTAAAATAGAAGCAGACGCGAAATGTGTGTACTGCAACGGTTCGGGTGACGACGAAGCAGAGCACATTGACGACGCGGAGCACACGCTTTTTTCCTGCGGGCACTGGCGTGGACTTAGGGAAGCCATGTTTTCGGCCGTGGGCACTGAAGTCACGGTCGAGAACATGGTTCAAATTATGTTACAGAGTGCAGACTCATGGCGTGAGATAGAGTCCTTTGTCATCACAGTCATGCAGACAAAGGAAAAGGACAGAAGGATGTCACAATACCATCGGAGAATTCCTGCAGCTCAGCTGGGCGCTCGCGGAAGACGGAGGAGACCTTAACTGGACCTCCTCCCTCTTCCGCTAGCGCTTAGTTAAGGATTTTGGATCTGGAAGTAGGTAAGGAGACCTCCACTGGCGATGTTAAGCTTGACGGCAGTTCCGCCAGGGGAGATATGTCTCAAAAGGGAGTGGTTTTTAGTGGGTCGGCCAGAACAAGAGCGGTCATCCCCACATAACCTAGGAGTACGGGCTCCAGGTATCTGACTTGGAAGTAGGCCTCCAAGGTTATAGCAGTTTTTCCACTTCCCACGCAAAAAAAAAAAAAAAAAAAAAAAAATTATTATTATTATTATTATTATTATTATTATTATTATTATTATTATTATTATTATTATTATTATTATTATTATTATATTATTATTATTATTATTATTATTATTATTATTATTATTATTATTATTATTATTATTATTATTATTATTATTATTATTATTATTATTATTATTATTATTATTATTATTATTATTATTATTATTATTATTATTATTATTATTATTATTATTATTATTATTATTATTATTATTATTATTATTATTATTATTATTATTATTATTATTATTATTATTATTATTATTATTATTATTATATTATTATTATTATTATTATTATTATTATTATTATTATTTTTTTTTTTTTTTTTTTTTGCTTAGGGAATTTTGGGAAATCTGTTTACAGACACCTTGGATTCCGCACTCCAAGGTTATGTGGGGTTGGTAAATAAAAAAAAGGGAATTTAAAAAAAGGATAAATAAATAAATGTTATAATAAATTTAATAAACTGGCGACCTACTACCAGCCCGACCCACTAAAACCCGTAACCCTTCTTTTGGAGCCCTTTACCCTCCCTCGGAACTGTCGTAAGACTTTAGCCTTCGAGGGAGGCGCTCCAACTCTATCGCTGCTGCGACTTTGTTCTGTGTCTGCGGCTCTCCTGCGTCAATAGTTAAAAAATTTAAAACTATTTCAATATAAAAGCGGAATTAACAGCACAACAACAATAAAAAACAAAAATTTTTGTTTTGTTTTGCGTATGTCAATTGCTACCAACGCGCAGAAGCTCTTCTTTTTCCCAGGTCCCAATTTGTTTTTTCCTGCTTTGGCTATGTCCACAACTGCCTGGATGGCATCAACTGTGGACTTGCCTTTACGGAAACCAAATTGGTGATCCGATAGATTATTCTCTCCGGTCAAGTGGCTTTGCATTCTCTGCAGAACCATATCCTCTAGAAGTTTACCCATCGTATCTAGCAGGCATATAGGCCTGTATGATGAGACTTTATCTAGAGGTTTTTCACCTTTCCTCAGGAGGACTAACCTCTGTCGCTTCCAGTCGCGGAAGAACTCTCCTCTCTCAAGGCAAAGATTGAAGCATCGAAGCAGAATCTGGGGTGAAGTTTCGATTACCAACTTTAGGATCTCGTTACTTATCCCATCGATTCCAGGCGCCTTGCCTGTTTTCAATCTTTTGCCTGCTTTTTGCAGTTCACTAAGTGTGAAGAGTTCTTCCTCTTCGACTTTGCAAAAACTCCAGTCCCTTCTAAGGTATGGCTCCGCAGGAGGAAACAAAGAACTTATTATCTTTCTGACCCAATCGGGATTGTCCAGGCCGGGGGTCTTTTGCCTCGTCACTAATTTCTTAGTTACGATTTTAAAAGCCAGACCCCATGGGTCCTTATCGACTTCCTCGATTAGGTCCTTCCAGCTACGGCGTCGCGACTTGCGGATCTCTTTCTTGAGGTTCTTTTTCGCCTCCTTGAAAGCCTCTTTCAGCAAGGGATCTCCCTTAGATCGGGTATATGTCCTTCTTGCTTTGAGGCATTCCTTCCTTAAGGAGGCTAGCTCCTCTGACCACCAGTGCAAGGATTTTCTTACGGGAATGGCGCCTTTGCGTGGCATTGACGCATTGCAAGCGGTGACTATCATGTTTCTCACCGCTCGCACCTTCCCATCCAGACTGCTCGGCCTCTTCACCCAGCCCAAGTCCTCAATTAAAAGGGCTTCTCTTAGGGACCGGCCGAACTTTTCCTTGTCGAGTCTCTTCATATTCCACGAGGAGGTTTTGCGACTAGGAACATCCTGTCTTTTTCCTCCTCGTGTGTCTCCCATCGAGACTGAGAACTCAATGTACTGGTGGTCACTTGCGGTATATTCCTCAGAGACCCGCCAGTCGGTTATGCGGCTAAATAGTTTAGACGATGCGATCGTTAGATCTATAATTGATCCGATCGCACCTCTTCTAAAAGTCCATGTATTGCCTCGGTTTACAGCCAATAAGTCGTTTCTGGAGATCATTTCTCCAATACGAATTCCTCTCTTGTCGAGTCTCGTCTCACCCCACTCTGGCGACTTTGCGTTAAAATCGCCAGTGATGATGACATCCAGCCTGGATTCTGTGAGGCTCGCTTCTAGGTCTTCGATATTATTATTATTATTATTATTATTATTATTATTATTGTTATTATTATTATTATTATTATTATTATTATTATTATTATTATTATTATTACTATTATTATTATTATTATTATTATTATTATTTTTTTTTTTTTTTTTTTTTTTTTTTTTGCTTAGGGACTTTTGGGAAATCTGCCTACAGATACCTTGGATTCCGCACTCCAAGGTTATGTGGGGTTGGTAAAATAAGAAAAAAAAAAAGGGAATATAAAAAAAAGATAAATAAAGAAATGTTATAAGAAATTTAATTAACTGGCGACCTACTACCAGCCCGACCCACTAAAACCCGTAACCCTTCTTTTGGAGCCCTTTACCCTCCCTCGGAACTGTCGTAAGACTTTAGCCTTCGAGGGAGGCGCTCCAACTCTATCGCTGCTGCGACTTTGTTCTGTGTCTGCGGTTCTCCTGCGTCAATAGTTAAAAAATTTAAAACTATTTCAATATAAAAGCGGAATTAACAGCACAACAACAATAAAAAACAAAATTTTTTAAGAAGTTTAAAAAGTCAAAAGATAAAATTATAAACGGATATATAAAAAAAAGAAAAAATAATCGCGTATAAAATATTGAAAACAAAACTGTACAAACATGAATAAAAAAACACACACAATTAAAAAATGTATACGGACAAATAAATCACAAAATAAATTAATAAAAAACAAATAAACAAATTGAAAGCTGTTTAAATTACGCTTTTTGGCGGCCGTCGAGATCCTTCCTCGACATAACCGAGATTATGAAGTTCTCGACTTTCCGCCAATTATCTGCTGACTGGGTCATCAGCGATACCATGTTCTCCGGTGTAACTTGACTGTTTACACCTTCGAACATGGCCCGCCTCTCCAAGTCCCATTTCTTGCATGAGAAAAGGGTGTGCTCCGCGTTGTCCTCAGGGAACTGGCAATATGCACACACCTCGTCCTCGCGTAATTTAAAGCGACACAGGTACGAGTTAAAACACCCGTGACCTGTGAGCGCCTGAGTCAAATAATAGGAGACTTCTCCATGTTTTCGGTTTATCCAGGTGGTGAGTGTTGGAATCAGACGATAGGTCCATCTACCCTTTTCCTCCCTATCCCATCTGTCCTGCCATGTCTCGATAAGTCTGTTTCTCGCGTATTTGCGGATGTAGTCCTTGCTAGGTCTTTTCTCTTCTGGGTACTCGGGATTATTTCTTCTTTTAAAAAGAAGAAATACTTCCTCCCTTTCCCTTGCCATAAGATCTGCCGGCGGGACACTTGCAAGGACTTGCACAGCGCTCGTCGAGATCGTCTTATACGCAGAAAACGATACGGGTAGTAACACATCTCTGCGCAGACAGCATATTATCGCAAATGGTTTTGCTTCTTGTTTTAAGTGAGGGAGCCCACGCTGCTGCTGCGTAAAACAGCTTAGCGTGGGCAACACTAACCACCAGTCTCCTTTTCCTTTCACGTGGTCCGCGAACGTTTGGCATAAGTCGTGCCAAGTCTGACGCACACTTTATCGCCTTATTCAAGGCCGTCGCTATATGGTAATGGAAGTTTAACCTTCCATCGAGCTCCACTCCTAAATACTTAATATGTTTACTCCACTTGACCTCGAATTCGTCTATCACGATTCGTGGGAAACTATAACCACGTCTGTCTGTGACGAGCAGAGCTTCGGTTTTTTCCAAGGCCATTTGAAGACCTCTGGCATCCAACCAGCTTTTAACTCGCCGCAGACATTCGTTCACCAATGTCCCAAGGGCTTCCTCGCTTTCGGCTGAGCACACGACCAACGCATCGTCCGCAAAGCCGATGATGACCGCGCCTTCAGGTAGACCCATTCGCAGGAAGTTATCATAGGATACATTCCACACGAATGGTCCCACCCTCGAGCCTTGGGGGGCACCACTTTGCATCTCTTCCTTCAGAGTCCAGTTGTCCCCCTCATAGATTACTGGTGGTCACTTGCGGTATATTCCTCTGAGACCCGCCAGTCGGTTATGCGGCTAAATAGTTTAGACGATGCGATTGTTAGATCTATAATTGATCCGATCGCACCTCGTCTAAAAGTCCATGTATTGCCTCGGTTTACTGCCAATAAGTCGTTTCTGGAGATCATTTCTCCAATACGAATTCCTCTCTTGTCGAGTCTCGTCTCACCCCACTCTGGCGACTTTGCGTTAAAATCACCAGTGATGATGACATCCAGCCTGGATTCTGTGAGGCTCGATTCTAGGTCTTCGATATTGGCTTCGAAGTTTGTCAGTGGGTCGTTGGGTGAGAAGTAGCAGCTATACATACGTATATTAGCCACCTCTATCCACACGAACCCACTGCTCGTCTCCAGAAACTTGTCCACCCGCAATTCTGGGTTGCACAGCTTTATGGCGGCTCTCTTCGCCTTATCCTGATACCAAGGGGCGAGATCGCTTCCTTGATACTGCTCACTGCAGAACAGGATATCGACCTCATTTTCCCTTGCTGTTTGCATTAGGAGCAACTGTGCATCCTTACTTGTATGCAAGTTGACCTGCAAAAATTTTAAGGATTTGCCCTTTTAATCTTTTGCAGTTCTTCTCTGTAAACCGGGCAGGCTCTCTTTCCGGAATCGTGATCCGTCTCTGGCTTTCCCAGGTCCAAGCATGTAAGGCACTTCGGCTTAACTTTACAGCTCTTCGCGAGGTGTCCCTCTCCGCCGCATCTCCGACAGTTTTTGCTTCTGTCGGGGCCTTTGCAGGTTCGGGTTGAGTGTCCGTATGCTAGGCACTTTTGGCACCTAGCTACTTCAACATGCTCGCGAATTGGAGCATTTATCCAGCCGATTTTTATTTTACCAAGCTTTAGCAGAGTGTTACTTTCTGCCTCTGTCAGACGTACCAGAGCAACCTTAGTTCCTCTGTATCGCGGCAAAAGTCGACACTCCATCTTCAGGTCGGGTTTACCCAGCTTTTCTCTTAGTGCTGCAGTTACCTCATCCTCTGAGGTGGCTTCGTCCAAATCCTTAATCTCTAGAGACCTTTTATTCACTAGAGGTGTGACCTCAGCTTTACCATGCAGGGCCGAAGACAGTGCATCTGCAAATTTTAAGGTCTCTCCGCCCTTTTTCACTATCACGAGAACCTCCTGTTTAAAGGTTCTCCTGATTTTCCGGATCACGGTACCCGTATCTTCTGGGTTTACCTTTGCTTTTAGCAGCGGCAAGATACCCTCATAAAGCTTTGGGTCGCTTGCCGTAATTTTAACAGCTTCCGTGCTCCTCAGCTTCAAAGGGGGCTTCGGAAGCTCTTTTTTCTCACCTGAGGGTTTCTCTTTTGGAGTCCGTTTCTTTTTGCTTTTAACAACTTTGAAGCCGTCCCCATTGTCCGCTCCGTCCTTTAAAACGGTCTCAGCATACGAACTGCCAGGACTATTTAAGGGCGCCTCTTTCGTTCCATCTAGCGACTCAGAACCAAGCTGTGGAGCATCCTTTCGCTTAATTCTTTTCCCGCTTTGAGTCGCCCGTTGCGGACTCGCATCTGGGCTTGCACCTTCCCTGGGGCGCTTATTAACGCCCTTTGCCTTATTAGGGCGTGCAGTTACGCCGTCCAGAGCTGTAGTAGTGCTCTCCGTCTGATCTCGAGCTCCCACAGTTGGATGTTGCGGCGCCTGGTCTTTGAACGGCTCGGGGATAAAACGTAAATTCTTACAAATTGTTAAGAACGAACTCTCCAAAACCGCCACGCCATCCTGGATGTCACGACTGACGTTCTTTTGGCGCTTGAATGCCTGGTACACGCTCTTAAAAATCCCGGGAATAGCCAGAAACTGATTTGCGACATTTGATTCGTAGCATGTCAGCTGGCTATCTATTTGGCTCCCTCCAAAATCCTTGGAGCCATCTACACCGACTATCGGTGCTTGCACCCGATCAGAATCGGTGGTGGGATTACCCTCTTTCGAGGTACCCACTTGGAGTATTTCGTTTAAAATTTTGTCCATTTCATTTGTGTTTTTTTTAATTCTTTGTCCCGTGTCGAGGGACAATCGGGCCTTAACAGGGTACTACCATCTGGCCAAGATGGGCCCTGAACCGCCTCCGTTAGTTACATAGACGTTATAGCATTGCCGGAGCATTGATGCGACGTCTATGATATCCAAGGGCACGTGAACATGTGTGTTCGGACGTGGAGGTCGATGTGTCTCTCCAAGATAGCAGGAAGTTTCCGCAAAGGGAGTGCATCCTGGTATCTCTTCACAGAGTTTACCCTCATTATTATTATTATTATTATTATTATTATTATTATTATTATCATTATTATCATTATTATCATTATTATCATTATTATCATTATTATCATTATTATCATTATTATCATTATTATCATTATTATCATTATTATCATTATTATCATTATTATCATTATTATCATTATTATCATTATTATCATTATTATCATTATTATCATTATTATCATTATTATCATTATTATCATTATTATCATTATTATCATTATTATCATTATTATCATTATTATCATTATTATCATTATTATCATTATTATCATTATTATCATTATTATCATTATTATCATTATTATCATTATTATCATTATTATCATTATTATCATTATTATCATTATTATTATTATTATTATTATTATTATTATTATTATTATTATTATTATTATTATTATTATTATTATTATTATTATTATTATTATTATTATTATTATTATTATTATTATTATTATTATTATTATTATTATTATTATTATTATTATTATTATTATTATTATTATTATTATTATTATTATTATTATTATTATTATTATTATTATTATTATTATTATTATTATTATTATTATTATTATTATTATTATTATTATTATTATTATTATTATTATTATTATTATTATTATTATTATTATTATTATTATTATTATTATTATTATTATTATTATTATTATTATTATTATTATTATTATTATTATTATTATTATTATTATTATTATTATTATTATTATTATTATTATTATTATTATTATTATTATTATTATTATTATTATTATTATTATTATTATTATTATTATTATTATTATTATTATTATTATTATTATTATTATTATTATTATTATTATTATTATTATTATTATTTTTTTTTTTTTTTTTTTTTTTTTTTTTTGCTTAGGGAATTTTGGGAAATCTGTTTACAGATACCTTGGATTCCGCACTCCAAGGTTATGTGGGGTTGGTAAAATAAAAAAAAGGGAATTTAAAAAAAAGGATAAATAAATAAATGTTATAATAAATTTAATAAACTGGCGACCTACTACCAGCCCGACCCACTAAAACCCGTAACCCTTCTTTTGGAGCCCTTTACCCTCCCTCGGAACTGTCGTAAGACTTTAGCCTTCGAGGGAGGCGCTCCAACTCTATCGCTGCTGCGACTTTGTTCTGTGTCTGCGGTTCTCCTGCGTCAATAGTTAAAAAATTTAAAACTATTTCAATATAAAAGCGGAATTAACAGCACAACAACAATAAAAAACAAAAATTTTAAGAAGTTTAAAAAGTCAAAAGATAAAATTATAAACGGATATATAAAAAAAATAAAAATAAACGCGTATAAAATATTGAAAACATAAAATTGTACAAAGATGAATAAAAAAAACAAAACAAATTAAAAAAAAATGTATAGGGACAAATAAATCACAAAATAAATTAATAAAAAACAAACAAACAAATTAAAAGCTGTTTAAATTACGCTTTTTGGCGGCCGTCGAGATCCTTCCTCGACATAACCGAGATTATGAAGTTCTCGACTTGCCGCCAATTCTCTTCCGACTGGGTCATCAGCGATACCATATTCTCCGGTGTAACTTGACTGTTTACACCTTCGAACATGGCCCGCCTCTCCAAGTCCCATTTTTTGCATGAGAAGAGGGTGTGCTCCGCGTTGTCCTCAGGGAACTGGCAATATGCACACACCTCGTTCTCGCGTAATTTAAAGCGACACAGGTACGAGTTAAAACACCCGTGACCTGTGAGCGCCTGAGTCAAATAATAGGAAACCTGACCGTGTTTCCTATTTATCCAGGTGGCGAGTGCCGGGATAAGGCGATAGGTCCATCGACCTTTTCCCTCACCATCCCATCTTTCCTGCCATCTTTCTATGAGCCTGTGCCTCGCTTCTTTGCGGATCAGGCCCTTGCTTGGTCTTAATTCCTCATCCCAGGAACTGCTTTCTTTAGAAAAGAGAAACATTTCTTCCCTTTCCCTCGCCAAGAGATCTGCTGGCGGGACACTTGCAAGGACCTGCACAGCACTCGTAGATACCGTCTTATATGCAGAGATGATACGCGTTGTTATCGATCTCTGCGCCGACAGTATCTTTTCACAGATGGTAACACATCTTTTACTCCTCAGGGATGGGGCCCACGCTGGTGCTGCATAGAGCATTTTAGCGTGGGCGACACTCGCCACCAGTCTTCTTTTTTGTTCACGGGGTCCGCCAACATTTGGCATTAACCGTGAAAGATTAGCCGCACACTCGATCGCCTTATTCGACGCCGTAGCCATGTGGTGGTGGAAGTTTAACCTTCCATCCAACTCCACACCAAGGTATTTAATTTGTTTACTCCACTTGACCTCGAATCCGTCTATCACGATTCGTGGGAGCTCATAACCACGTCTGTCTGCGACTAGCAGTGCCTCGGTCTTTTCCAGGGCCATTTCAAGACCTCTGGTATCCAGCCAGCTTTTTGCTAGTCGCAGACATTCGTTCACCAATGTCCCAAGAGCCTCCTCACTCTCGGCAGTGCACACGAACAACGCGTCGTCCGCAAAGCCGATGATCATCGCACCTTCGGGCAGATCCATTCGCAGAAAATCATCGTAAGATACATTCCATACAAATGGACCCACCCTCGAGCCTTGAGGAGCCCCACGCTGCATCTCTTCCCTAAGAGTGCAGGTGTCTCCCTCATATATAACCCACCTGTCGCTAAGATAATTATCCATTATCCGCAACAAGTAGGGCGGCATGTTTTTCTTTTCCATGGACTCGATGAGATCTTTCCATCTTGCGGAATTAAACGCGTTGCGTATGTCAATTGCTACCAACGCGCAGAAGCTCTTCTTTTTCCCAGGTCCCAATTTGTTTTTTCCTGCTTTGGCTATGTCCACAACTGCCTGGATGGCATCAACTGTGGACTTGCCTTTACGGAAACCAAATTGGTAATCGGATAGACGATTCTCTTCAGTCAAGTGGCCCTGCATTCTCTGGAGAACCATATCCTCTAGAAGTTTACCCATCGTATCTAGCAGGCATATAGGCCTGTACGATGAAACCTTATCTAGAGGTTTTTCACCTTTCCTTAGGAGGACTAACCTCTGTCGCTTCCAGTCGCGGAAGAACTCTCCTCTCTCAAGGCAAAGATTGAAGCATCGAAGCAGAATCTGGGGTGAAGTGTCGATTACCAACTTTAGGATCTCGTTACTTATCCCATCGATTCCAGGCGCCTTGCCTGTTTTTAATCTTTTGCCTGCTTTTTTCAGTTCACTAAGTGTGAAGAGTTCTTCCTCTTCGACTTTGCAAAAACTCCAGTCCCTTCTAAGGTATGGTTCTGCAGGAGGAAACAAAGAACTTATTATCTTTCTGACCCAATCGGGATTGTCCAGGCCGGGGGTCTTTTGCCTCGTCACTAATTTCTTAGTTACGATTTTAAAAGCCAGACCCCATGGGTCCTTATCGACCTCCTCGATTAGGTCCTTCCAGCTACGGCGTCGCGACTTGCGGATCTCTTTCTTGAGGTCCTTTTTCGCCTCCTTGAAAGCCTCTTTCAGCAAGGGATCTCCCTTAGAACGGGTATATGTCCTTCTTGCTTTGAGGCATTCCTTCCTCAAGGAGGACAGTTTTTCTGACCACCAGTGCAAGGATTTTTTCCTTGGAAAGGCGCCTTTGCGACGTGGCATCGACGCATTGCAAGCGGTGACGATTATATTTCGCACCGCTCGCACCTCTCCATTTAGACTTTTCGGCCTCCTCACCCAACCAGAATCCTCAATTAAGATAGATTCTTTTAGGGACCGGCTGAACTTCTCCTTGTCGAGTTTCTTAATGTTCCACGAGAAGGTTTTGCGACTAGGAGCTTCCTGTCTCTTTCCTCCTCGTGTGTCTCCCATTGAGACCGAGAACTCAATGTACTGGTGGTCACTTGCTGTATATTCCTCAGAGACCCGCCAGTCGCTTATGCGGCTAAATATATTAGATGATGCTATCGTTAGATCTATTATCGATCCGATCGCACCTCGTCTAAACGTCCATGTTTTTCCCCGGTTTACAACTAATAAATCGTTCTTGGAGATCATTTCTCCAATCAGAATTCCTCTCTTGTCGAGCCTCGTCTCACCCCACTCTGGCGACTTTGCATTAAAATCGCCAGTGATGATGACATCCAGCTTGGATTCTATGAGGCTCGATTCTAGGTCTTCTATATTGGCTTCGAAGGTGGTCAGCGGGTCGTTGGGTGAGAAGTAGCAGCTATACATACGTATGTTAGCCACCTCTATCCACACAAACCCGCTGCTTGTCTCCAAGAACTTGTCAACCCGCAATTCTGGGTTGCACAGCTTGATGGCGGCTCTCTTCGCCTTATCCTGATACCAAGGTGCGAGGTCGCTTCCTTGATACTGCTCACTGCAGAACAGGATATCCACCTCATTTTCCCTAGCTGTTTGCATCAGGAGCACCTGTGCATCCTTACTTGTATGCAGGTTGACTTGAAGGAGCTTTAAGGATTTGCCCTTTTAAGTTTCTCCAGTTCCTCCTTGTAAACCGGGCAGGAAATTCTTCCAGGGATATGGTTGACTTCCGTTTTTCCCAAATCTGTACACGTTATGCACTTTGGCTTGTCATTAGTACACTTTTTGGAGAAGTGTCCCGCTTCGCCGCATCTCCGACAGTTTTTTGTTCTGTCGGGGCCCTTGCAAATTCGGGTCACGTGTCCATAGGCTAGGCACTTTTGACATCTTGTCACTTCTAAGTGCGTTCGGATGGATGCATTTATCCAGCCAATACGCACTTTGCCCAGCTTAAGCAGACTCTCGCTGTCCGTTTCATTCAAGCGTACTAGTGCCACTTTCGTACCACCAAAACGTGTCAGAAGTCGGCAAGTCACCTCTAATTCGGGCTTTTGCAACTTCTGCTTTAAGACGGTTAAAACGTCCTCCTCTAAAGTTGTTTCGACAAGATCCCGAATTTCGAGGGTCTTTTTACTGACAAGAGCCGTAACCTCGGCCTTGTCCAGAAGAACGGAGGTAAGATTCTGAGCGAACTTTGAAGTTTCACCCCCCTTTTTCACAACAACAAGAACCTCTTTTTTAAGAGTTCTCCTAATTTTCACAATCTCTGTTCCAGTTTCCTCTGGCTTTACCGAAGTTGTTGCCAGTTTTATGAGATCATGGTAGGTCTCTGGATTCCGGGCCACAATTTTTATTGCCTCCGTTGTTCTAATTTTGGGGGGGCGCTTCTGAAGTCGCTCCCTCTCCTCCGCTTTCTTCAAGGCCTTTTTCTTACGGGCCTCCCGTTTCCTATTGGAGACAGTTTCAAAGTCTTTTTCGTTTTCAGGCTTATTTGCCACAGTTGCCTCCGAATAAGAAGCAACCCCGGCCGAAGCAGCCTTACTCACCTCCGTCTCCATAACAGTAGGGTTTGCCTTGGTCTCCTTGCTCTTAACCCTCTTACCCTTGGGAGTGGTCACAGAAGAATCAGTCTCCGGACCTTCAAACTCTCTAGGGCGCTTCCTTGGGTCGATGGACTTGCTCTCGCTGGATGTGGCGTGCGACATCGATCTAGGAGTTTCAGGATTCGACCTTGGTTTGCTTGGGCTAATGAAGGGCTTAGGTATAAATCGCAGGTTTCTGCAAAGCACCTCGTGCACCTTCTCCATTGCCACCATTCCATCCTTAACATCTTTGCTAATGTTTTTTTGCTTTTTGCAAGCACGCCACATACTATCCAGTATTATTGGGATCAGATCGACCTGTTCTAAAACATTTTCTTCGAATCTGCTAAGTCCCACATCCTCAGAATTTTTTATTTGGCTCCCTCCAAAATCCTTGGAGCCGTCTGCACCGACTACCGGGGCTTGAACCCGATCAGAATCGGTGACGGGATTACCCTCATTTGAGGTACCCGCTTGGAGTAATTTATTTGAATCTTTATCCATTTCATTCATTTTTTTTTGGTTTTAGAATCAGGGAACCACCCTGTTGGTTGCCCTTTAGTGAAAAGCCCCGCCACCACGGCAAGGTCTACCGAACATATCCATGATGTCAATCATGTCTGGCAGTGGATAAGCATCCACTTCTCCCAGCACATCAAAGACATCGATGATGCTCGGTAGTGGACAACCATCGGCGGGGATTATTATTATTATTATTATTATTATTATTATTATTATTATTATTATTATTATTATTATTATTATTATTATTATTATTATTATTATTATTATTATTATTATTATTATTATTATTATTATTATTATTATTATTATTATTATTATTATTATTATTATTATTATTATTATTATTATTATTATTATTATTATTATTATTATTATTATTATTATTATTATTATTATTATTATTATTATTATTATTATTATTATTATTATTATTATTATTATTATTATTATTATTATTATTATTATTATTATTATTATTATTATTATTATTATTATTATTATTATTATTATTATTATTATTATTATTATTATTATTATTATTATTATTATTATTATTATTATTATTATTATTATTTTTTTTTTTTTTTTTTTTGCTTAGGGACTTTTGGGAAATCTGCCTACAGATACCTTGGATTCCGCACTCCAAGGTTATGTGGGGTTGGTATGATAAAACAAAAGGAAATATAAAAAAAGAAAAAAAATATATATATATAGTAAATTTAATAAACTGGCGACCTACTACCAGCCCGACCCACTAAAACCCGTAACCCTTCTTCTGGAGCCCTTTACCCTCCCTCGGAACTGTCGTAAGACTTTAGCCTTCGAGGGCGGCGCTCCAACTCTGTCGCTGATGCGACTTTCTGCTTTTCTCTGCGGTTATCCTGCGTTAATAGTTAAAAATTTAAAACCATTTCAATATAAAGCGGAATTAACAACACAACAATAATTAAAAATAACAAATGTGTAATTAAGTGTAAAAAGTCAAAAGATAAAATTATAAACGGATATATAAAAAAAGAAAAAATAAACGCGTATAAAAAATTGAAAACATTAAACTGTACAAAGATGAATAAAAAAAAACACAAACAATTAAAAAATGTATAAGGACAAATAAATCACAAAATAAATTAATAAAAAACAAACGAATAAATTAAAAGCTGTTTAAATTACGCTTTTTGGCGGCCGTCGAGATCCTTCCTCGACATAACCGAGATTATGAAGTTCTCGACTTGCCGCCAATTCTCCTCTGACTGGGTCATCAGCGATACCATGTTCTCCGGTGTAACTTGACTGTTTACACCTTCGAACATGGCCTGCCTCTCCAAGTCCCATTTCTTGCATGAGAAGAGGGTGTGCTCCGCGTTGTCCTCAGGGAACTGGCAATATGCACACACCTCGTACTCGCGTAATTTAAAGCGGCACAGGTACGAGTTAAAACACCCGTGACCTGTGAACGCCTGAGTCAAGTAATAGGAAACCTGACCGTGTTTCCTATTTATCCAGGTGGCGAGTGCCGGAATAAGGCGATAAGTCCATCGACCTTTCTCCTCACCATCCCATCTTTCTTGCCATCTTTCTATGAGCCTGTGCCTCGCTTCTTTGCGGATTAGGCCCTTGCTTGGTCTTAATTCCTCATTCAAGGAACTGCTTTCTTTAGAAAAGAGAAACATTTCTTCCCTTTCCCTCGCCAAAAGATCTGCTGGCGGGACACTTGCAAGGACCTGCACAGCACTCGTAGATACCGTCTTATATGCAGAGATGATACGCGTTGTTATCGATCTCTGCGCAGACAGTATCTTTTCACAGATGGTCACACATCTTTTACTCCTCAGGGATGGGGCCCACGCTGGTGCTGCATAGAGCATTTTAGCGTGGGCGACACTCGCCACCAGTCTTCTTTTTTGTTCACGGGGTCCGCCAACATTTGGCATTAGCCGTGAAAGATTAGCCGCACACTCGATCGCCTTATTTGACGCCGTAGCCATGTGGTGGTGGAAGTTTAACCTTCCATCTAACTCCACACCAAGATATTTAATTTGCTTACTCCACTTGACCTCGAATCCGTCTATCACGATTCGTGGGAGCTCATAACCACGTCTGTCTGTGACCAGCAGTGCCTCGGTCTTTTCCAGGGCCATTTCAAGACCTCTGGTATCCAGCCAGCTTTTAGCTAGTCGCAGACATTCGTTCACCAATGTCCCAAGAGCCTCCTCACTTTCGGCCGTGCACACGAATAACGCGTCGTCCGCAAAGCCGATGATCACCGCACCTTCGGGCAGATCCATTCGCAGAAAATCATCGTAAGATACATTCCATACAAATGGACCCACCCTCGAGCCTTGAGGAGCCCCACGCTGCATCTCTTCCTTGAGAGTGCAGGTGTCTCCCTCATATATAACCCACCTGTCGCTAAGATAATTATCCATTATCCGCAACAAGTAGGGCGGCATGTTTTTCTTTTCCATCGACTCGATGAGATCTTTCCATCTTGCGGAATTAAACGCGTTGCGTATGTCAATTGCTACCAACGCGCAGAAGCTCTTCTTTTTCCCAGGTCCCAATTTGTTTTTTCCTGCTTTGGCTATGTCCACAACTGCCTGGATGGCATCAACCGTGGACTTGCCTTTACGGAAACCAAATTGGTGATCGGATAGACGATTCTCTTCGGTCAAGTGGCTTTGCATTCTCTGCAGAACCATATCCTCTAGAAGTTTACCCATCGTATCTAGCAGGCATATAGGCCTGTACGATGAAACCTTATCTAGAGGTTTCTCACCTTTCCTTAGGAGGACTAACCTCTGTCGCTTCCAGTCGCGGAAGAACTCTCCTCTCTCAAGGCAAAGATTGAAGCATCGAAGCAGAATCTGGGGTGAAGTGTCGATTACCAACTTTAGGATCTCGTTACTTATCCCATCGATTCCAGGCGCCTTGCCTGTTTTCAATCTTTTGCCTGCTTTTTGCAGTTCACTAAGTGTGAAGAGTTCTTCCTCTTCGACTTTGCAAAAACTCCAGTCCCTTCTAAGGTATGGCTCCGCAGGAGGAAACAAAGAACTTATTATCTTTCTGACCCAATCGGGATTGTCCAGGCCGGGGGTCTTTTGCCTCGTCACTAATTTCTTAGTTACGATTTTAAAAGCCAGACCCCATGGGTCCTTATCGACTTCCTCGATTAGGTCCTTCCAGCTATGGCGTCGCGACTTCCGGATCTCTTTCTTGAGGTTCTTTTTCGCCTCCTTGAAAGCCTCTTTCAGCAAGGGATCTCCCTCAGATCGGGTATATGTCCTTCTTGCTTTGAGGCATTCCTTTCTCAAGGAGGCTAGCTCCTCTGACCACCAGTGCAAGGATTTTCTTACGGGAGTGGCGCCTTTGCGTGGCATTGACGCATTGCAAGCGGTGACTATCATGTTCCTCACCGCTCGCACCTCCCCATCCAGACTGCTCGGCCTCTTCACCCAGCCCAAGTCCTCAATTAAAAGGGCTTCTCTTAGGGACCGGCCGAACTTTTCCTTGTCGAGTCTCTTCATATTCCACGAGGAGGTTTTGCGACTAGGAACATCCTGTCTTTTTCCTCCTCGTGTGTCTCCCATCGAGACTAAGAACTCAATGTACTGGTGGTCACTTGCGGTATATTCCTCAGAGACCCGCCAGTCGGTTATGCGGCTAAATAGTTTAGTCGATGCGATCGTTAGATCTATAATTGATCCGATCGCACATCTTCTAAAAGTCCATGTATTGCCTCGGTTTACAGCCAATAAGTCGTTTCTGGAGATCATTTCTCCAATACGAATTCCTCTCTTGTCGAGTCTCGTCTCACCCCACTCTGGCGACTTTGCGTTAAAATCGCCAGTGATGATGACATCCAGCCTGGATTCTGCGAGGCTCGCTTCTAGGTCTTCAATATTGGCTTCGAAGTTTGTCAGTGGGTCGTTGGGTGAGAAGTAGCAGCTATACATACGTATATTAGCTACCTCTATCCACACGAACCCACTGCTCGTCTCCAGAAACTTGTCAACCCGCAATTCTGGGTTGCACAGCTTTATGGCGGCTCTCTTCGCCTTATCCTGGTACCAAGGGGCGAGGTCGCTTCCTTGATACTGCTCACTGCAGAACAGGATATCGACCTCATTTTCCCTTGCTGTTTGCATTAGGAGCAACTGTGCATCCTTACTTGTATGCAGGTTGACCTGCAAAAATTTTAAGGATTTGCCCTTTTAATCTTTTGCAGTTCTTCTCTGTAAACCGGGCAGGCTCTCTTTCCGGAATCGTGATCCGTCTCTGGCTTCCCCAGGTCCAAGCACGTAATGCACTTCGGCTGAACTTTACAGCTCTTCGCGAGGTGTCCCTCTCCGCCGCATCTCCGACAGTTTTTACTTCTGTCGGGGCCTTTGCAGGTTCGGGTTGAGTGTCCGTATGCTAGGCACTTTTGGCACCTAGCTACTTCAACATGCTCGCGAATTGGAGCATTTATCCATCCGATTTTTATTTTACCAAGCTTTAGCAGAGTATTACTTTCTGCCTCTGTCAGACGTACTAGAGCAACCTTAGTTCCTCATTATTATTATTATTATTATTATTATTATTATTATTATTATTATTATTATTATTATTATTATTATTATTATTATTATTATTATTATTATTATTATTATTATTATTATTATTATTATTATTATTATTATTATTATTATTATTATTATTATTATTATTATTATTATTATTATTATTATTATTATTATTATTATTATTATTATTATTATTATTATTATTATTATTATTATTATTATTATTATTATTATTATTATTATTATTATTATTATTATTATTATTATTATTATTATTATTATTATTATTATTATTATTATTATTATTATTATTATTATTATTATTATTATTATTATTATTATTATTATTATTATTATTATTATTATTATTATTTGTTTCTTTTTTCCAGTGTTTTTCCATGGATGCGAACAGCATGCAGAAATTCATCAAAACTGATTAACCAAAACTCTTTGCTAATAATCCACAGGTTATAAGAAAATTGTTTGGCGAAGACAATTTACTTAAATTTAAGAATATTTACGATTTTTATTTTTCGGCGTATTTGAAAAATCATTATGAATATATTAAAAAACAAGATATCATGAAGAAGAGAAAATTATTGCAAAAAAATGAAGAGAGTTTACAATCTTGTTCGAATGGGAAAAATTATGAAAGTATTTTAAATTTACCTACTATTGAAAACAAAACCACTGTCATTTATGAAAGTTGATTCATCCTATTCAAAAAGATCAAAGAAGTTAATATTTGAAAAAGATGTATTCGATTTCGATAAGGATTAGTGTCTTTTGAACAGTTCTATTGATCTTCGAGTTATATAAAATTTAATTAAACTACAATTTATCGATTTTTTTTCATTATATATTTGACATAATTTTGCTGTATTTTTGCTTCAGGAAATAAAGGCGGTCAGTTCTTGTTTAGCGAAACCTTGTAGTCATTGTCTATATTATTATTTTTTTTTAATGTTTTCCTTATTATATGCCGCGTCGTCTTGACAATTCTTGCCAATTTTTTTGTACAACTTGAGGCAAATTGAATCGAATTTAATCGAATATACAATGAGCTTTAATTAATCCCCCTTTCAAAAAAAAAAATGTTAATTCATTTCAATTTTTTTGAATTATTATTTTTTTATTTTTTATTTTTTTTTCTTTGTAATCTTGAGTTTTAATATTTTTATTCCATTTTACATCAATTTTCAAATATAATGTATCAAAATTTCTTTCTTTTTTTAAAAAATATTTTATGTAATTTATCATTTTATTGTAAAAATTATTTTACATAAAATTAAAAAGAAAAAGATTATTGTAATAAATTTTTTTAGAAAAATTTAACATATTAAATATTGTGAGACATTTTTTTAATTGAAATACTTATTGATGTAAATTAGTAATGTTGGCAGTTATTACTCTAGTTAAAAAACCTGACATATTTCGGACAAATCATCGATTTCTCCGCAAAAAGTGCGATTTATTGTAGAGTTCTTTCACCCTAAATTAAATTTAAAATCAATACAGGTTTTTTATATCTATTTAATCTTTAATTAGTCATGTTTATTTCGAAGTTAGTCAAATCATATGCAACTAGTAAATGCAGAATTAATTTGGTTTGTGTAACCAGTGAATTCGAAGCTAATCTGAAGCAGTCTGCTAAGGTTTTTCTTACTCTGAATTATTTCGGATAAATCTGAAATCAATATACTGTATGAGTATAACCAGTGAATCCATAATTAGTCTGATTAATTACTGAATTAATCAGGTTATTGTTAATAGCTTTTTCATACGAAATTAAAATTATTTTGAATTTATCTAAATTTAATACAAATTTTTTTTAATATATAAATTCAATATAAAAAATTAATTTCAGATTAAGTCATTCAATATGGATAAATTTTTGTAAATTTCCAATATAAATTATTTCTTGTTTTTTCACCTTTTTATATTATTTTTTTTTTATTTTTACTAACGAGTGAAATTAATGTCTTTCTATTATTTTCAACTTTTCAAATTTTTATTTAAATTTTACTTTCAGAAAATCAGTAACATTATAAGCAAATAAAGACCTTTACGTAATAAAAACCATCTATTGTACATATTTTTTTTAGAAAAAATTTAAACCCTGTCATAAATAAAAATCTGGCATACATTTTATAACCAATTTGAAAAAAAAATTCTAAACTTTATTTTGAGTTCACCTTTTTGAAGAAGTGTGTATTATTATTTATTACATGGTTAATTTTTTTGTCGAAAACAATTTGATTTTCTTAACCGTTTTACAATTGTTATCAAGAGAAAAAAATTTTTTTTAAATAAATGATGAAAACTTTAATTAATATAAAAATTTATTTTTTCTTAATCAGCTAAGATAATAAAAAGAGACAATTTGTTTTATAAATTATTAGGTTCAAATTTATTATTAACATAATTTACTTTACTTTCTTTTATAAAATTTTAATAAAATTTTAATAAAATTTTTTTCCAGAAATTACAAATGATAAATGTTAAGATTGTAAAAACGTTCAATTATTTGTCCAGTTATTTCTTCAGAAAATTGGCATTATTTACTGTGTCATTACTCATGTTCCAAACATTCCATTAATGGTCTAATGATGGCTGCGATGATAAGATTTTAAAATTTTTCAAGACTTTGTCAGCTTTCTGCCCAATAATTTTACATTCATGTCAAATTTCATCAATTTTTAATAGCAAAATTCAATTACCATTGATGTGACGAAGATCTGTCAATTAATGATAAATTTTAATGTTAAACAGTTTTTTGTATTTAATTGCAAATTATAATTTCCAGAATTGTTGCTTAGCTTGTTCTAATAACGTCACTCTCTAAATCTGAATTAGCAAAATTCCACTAATTTCTCAGCGATAAATATATCACTGATTCAATTAGCGTATATACGCTGTGAATTATTTAAATTAATTCCATGATTAATTAGATTATATACGCTAATTGAATCAGTGATATACTTATCGCTGGGAAATTAGTGGAATTTCGCTAATTCAGATTTAGAGAGCATATTTATAAAAAAAAATAATACTTAATTTTCATTTATCTTTTAATTTTATTAATATTTTCTCGATTCTAATGAAGTTTACTTTTAATCTATTAATTGAATTATTTTTATTTCAATTTTATTAAAATTTGTCAAAATAATGTAATTTTTAAAAAATAAATGAATAAATTTTAATTAATAATTTTAATTTTTTAACATTACTATCAAAAGAATTTTTATAATAAAATCATTTTTTAAAATAAATTTTTAAGTAAAAACCTTTTCAACATTTATTTATTTAAAAATACTCGCCATGAAAGTATATTTTGTACCGTGAAAATTCATCAAACCGATTGCTTGACCAATCCACCGGATGTATAGAAGGACCTTTACTTTTAAATTATTAATGAAAATTAATCTTTTGAGTCGGTTTTCTTTCAGTCGGGGTGTTCCGCCACACTCAAACCCTCTGGTTTGGACAAATTTTATTGTATTGTTTTTAACGTTTTTTTTTAATTTTTTCTAAAAAGTATTTTTCGTAACTTGCGTTAACTGCTTTTTGAATATTGCGCAATTTTTTGAAACTCGTTACCGGCTCTGCGCCTTTGTCGCCTAGCCTACAACTCGTTTCAAACCTTTCCTATGTATAAAGCTTAAGCTTACCCTTCATCTGTTTTAATTGTACATTTTCCCTCAAGGGGCGCTCTATGTAACTATTTCTGAGACAAAATTTTCACTACTGTTTCCCCTCAATATAAATATTTATTTATGAAGGCTTACAAATATAGTCCCCTTTAATCTATTTATCCTATAATTCATGGTTAAAAATTTTGTTTTCTTTTTTCATTCATTTGTCACTTTTGTTATTTTCTTATTATTTCAATCTTAATTACAAAACAATGAATTTGGATTATGAAAAAAAGTTTCTGAAACTTTTAGAAGTAGAGGATATTGAAATTTACATTTCAAATGAAAATAATATTTCATATTTAGAAGTTGATGGAGTTCAAAATGATAATCACGATGATAATGATAATCTTAAAATGGATTATTATGATGAAGAAAAAAAATTAATTGACATATTTTCTGCAAACGATAATGAAGATAATATAAAATGTTACATGGATGTGAAAATGTCTATAAAAGATATTACAGAATATCCCCATGATTTGCAATTGTATAAAAAGTCCATGACAGGAAGTATTTCATTAGATGAAATGGAAAAAATTTCATTTGAAAGATTAGAAGGTAAAATAAATATTTCATTATTATTATTATTATTATTATTATTATTATTATTATTATTATTATTATTATTATTATTATTTAAAAAAAGTATTATAAATTTTATTATAGTTATATATTTAAACCTTTTAATTTTTAAAGTAATTTTTATTTTTACAGTTTTAAAAATAATTGATTATGAAATGAATAATTCATTTTTAAATTATTTTAATTTAAAAAATTGTTTAATTGAGAATTAAAAAAAAAAGGATTATCGTCTTTTATTAAATTAATAACAAGTCCTGGATGTGATTCGAATACCATTGAAGATTTAGAAATGAGAAGAAATGACTGTGTTTCTCATTTTATTTTAAAACTTGCTTTATTCAAGAAAGTAACGTTATTCCGTTATTTTATAAAAATGGAAAATGTTTTATTCAAGTTAAGATTTGATTCATTAAATGAAATTGGTTATCAAAGATTTTTATATTATAACGATATAAATCTGACAATTGTAAGTATTAATTAATTTTGTTTTTCTTTTATAAAATATTAAATTGTGAAATATTTTTTTAAAAAAATTTTTATCCTAAATTGCGTTTATTAATATAAAAAATATATATTTTGTTTTAAAGGTGTTTGATTTAATGAATATTTTATTACAATTAAATGAGAAAGAATATATATTTATTATAAAAATTTTTTATACGTACTGTAATAATATGCAATTTATTTTATTTATATTTATTTTAGATTTCCGATGATGAAAAAAAAAATTTATCACAAGATTTGGAGACAGTATATAAAGATATTGATTTGAATAAAACTGTCATTTACAAAATACCCTTTTCAAAGGTTAGAAATTTACTTTCAACTAGAAATGTTGTATTGAAAAAAGGATTCGTATTTCTTCAAAAATCTGAAATTATACATTATTTATCACAACTTTTCACTGATACATTATCAACAGAAAGAAATGTGAGTAGAATTTTTTTTTCTTTTTATTAAATATATGTGACCGTGATTGAGAAAAAGGGATCTACTTACAAAAAAATCGATTTTTTTTATTATTGTTTTTTTTATTGTTTAAAGTCCTATAAATACAATGCAATCAGTCAAGATTGTTAATAAAATTTTTTTCCAATTGTTTAAACAAATTTAAAAAAAAAATTTGTTTAAAATATTTTTTTTATGAAAATACAATTAATTTTAAGACAAATATTACTCTTGGTTATCTAAGTTTCAATAAAATTTTTCTTTAAATCTTAAATTGAATGCCTAAAGCATTTACAAAAAATTAGACTTAATTCCTCGAAGATGATCCCCAAGTATACCCGTCATCGGCAACCTTGTTGTGCAAGTCAAGAAATAACTATGAATTATTGTAGAGTTTAGAATTGTTCATTATTGTATTAGTTTTTAATTTATATAAAAAAATTTCAGACCTCTAGTACATCCGTAGGTCTTTTAAATTAATTATCAAAATTCAAATATTTTTTAATTTTGCAAAATAAATTGTTTATAAGAATTCCATTGTTTTTTTTAAACAATTATTATTTAACTATGAATATTGTATTTTACATGAAAAAAATACTTAAAAAAAAGGTTAATTTAAAATTTTAAATGTTTCAAGAAATCTAATTTATTTTTATAAAGAAATCTTTAAATGCGTTTTTCTCGAAAAGTTGATTTTGGTAATTAGCTCCCTTTTCTCATTCCCTGTCACATATATATATATATATATATATATATATATATATATATATATATATATATATATATATTTATTTATTTATTTATTTATATTTATAAAATTATTATTAAAATAAGAATAATAAATAAAATAAAAAAAATATTTAAAAAAAACATAAAACATAAAATATATTATACTATTAAGAAATAATTTTTTTATTAATATAATATTAATTATCAATAATTTTACATATTAATTATTAAATTATTTAATTTCTTTAATGGTTTTACTAATGTTGCTTCCTCATATAGGAAGAATTGTATTAGCAAAATTTTCTTTTGTGATTTGTTGACATATTTACAAACTTTTTTCATTATACCTAATCTTTTATAACTTTATGAACTAATGGGCATTGCTCCTATGAATTTTATAAATAAATAAAAAAAATTTTTTACTTAATTTGACCTCCGAATCCCAAGAAATGGATTTTAAACAAATGTTCCGATGTGTGTGTGTGTTTGTTTGTGTATTAACATTACATTTGCTTCAATATTTCGTAACCAGAAAGAGCTAAAGTCATAAATTTTTTTTTAATTGTAGGTCTCCCTGGGGTACATAAAATGATAGTATTTTTATGCCTATTTATAAAGTTTAACTATTTTTTTTTGCATGTTTCATTTTAAAAAAAAAATTTTTTTTTGTCATAACTTAAAAAAAAATGTTTTGACAGCTATGAATGTTTTTTTTAGTTTTGCAGATTTTTTTATATGCATCTATTGAGCCTTCATTGAACATTTTTCATTCATATTACTCAGAGATATGAAAGTTTTAAAAATCTAAATTTTTCAAAAATAACATTTTTTGAAAATTTTGTTGAAAAATATAAAATTTACTTCTAAAGTATCATTACCAACTTGTAAAGCATTAAAAAACGTTTTTATTCACATATTTTTGAACCTGATTCGGTCAGAAATCATCAAATTATTAGTATTTAAAAAATTAAAAATTGTGTAAAATATCATTTTTTTAACATTCTTGTTTATTAAATTATTTGTAATTATTAAACTATTATAACAATCTTATAGAATATATAAAAATATATTTTTTTGAACCAAGATTTAATGATTTTTAACTTCTTCATTGTTCTGATTATTTAAGTAGTAAGAGAGTATAGTCGAGGTTGGACCACTGTCTAGGTATTTTACTCGTGTTTTTTTCTTAAGTTCACTAGCGCCACCTACGCGCATATTTGTCGAAAATTGGTTTAATGAAACTTAATTTTTTGTTCAATTACATTTTCGGAAAATCGAAAATTGTGTTTTTTGTGTAGTCGGTACAAAAAAAGCTCAAAACAATTTTTGTGCATAATGTGAAAAACCATTAATAAAAGATAAAAATCAAATTCAATTGTCTATTTAAGTATGCAGAAAATTTTTGCGACTCATGGTTGAAAGAAAAACGAATTAAACAATTGAATCCCGAAACGTATTTCATTATTATTACAACAATTCGGTTATGTTACTTACTGTCAAGTCGGCCACTATTTGTTTAAAATGCGCAAAGATGAGGACGAGTTACTTCATTTGCAAAAACTGCAATTCTGTATAACTCATAATATAATTGATCATCTTATTAATAAAAAAATTTTTTATTTAATTAAGTTAAAAAATCAATTTTTTAAAAGTTAATTAATGCAATAAATTTATT
This sequence comes from Leptopilina heterotoma, assembly GCF_015476425.1. NCBI lineage: Eukaryota > Metazoa > Arthropoda > Insecta > Hymenoptera > Figitidae > Leptopilina > Leptopilina heterotoma. Next base: position 28,786 of record NW_025111003.1, read on the forward strand.
TTAAAACTTATATAAAAATTTTATTTCTTTTAATTTTTCCTTTTTTTTCAATTTTTCCCTATAATATTAAATTTTCTAATACTTTTATTTTTTCTTGCTTCGTTGATATCTTATGTAATACTGTATTAGTATAAAAAAAATATATCTGTCGAACATTATTATTTTTAAAAAATAATTAATTAAACTTTTTTATTTATTTGTTGATTTATATACTTAGTGTTGAAAATTAGTCAATTTTAAACGTATAATATATTCCTGTATAAATGTTGACAATGTCATTAAAAAAATGGAAATTTTATGAATGTAAAATAATTCAACAAGCATATGCATTTTGAGAGACAATAATTTATTTTTTAAAGAACAGAAAAATGTTACTTCAATAACATCAAAACATTATTTTTCGAATAATAAATTATAATATTTTAGCTTTATTCTGAAAACCATTCTGTTTCAAATGCGCACTGAAAAACATACCATTTCGCGAGTGTGCTACAAAATATTCATTTTTAAAATACATTTGAAAAAGATACAATTTAATTAAAGTTTTCAAGATAATTACATTTCGAGAAAATACAATTTTTTTCAGGTTGAAAATTTTAATAAGATATTTATAAAGTTAATAGATCTTAAAGAAATTTGCAAATCAGTTAATATGGTATATTATTTGTCACAATTTTTATCATTTTATATGTATAGGCAAATAATAATTTTTCACATTCTTCAGTATTATTTTTAATTTTAAACATTACTTTTTCATTTAAATTAATTAAAGTTAGTATTGTTATTTCGTCGTTTCGTAATAAAACGTCGATGGTTTTGGCGGATACGTATCCTAATGTTCAAAGTATCTGAAATTATAATAAAATCTATTATTAATTTTAATTTTCATATATTAATTTAAAATTGATTTTATTGTTAATTAATGATAAAGCATTATTAAAATAAAAATTTCGTATATGAATTGTTTTACCCTTCATTTCTTAATATTATATTCAATTTATTTAATTTATTTTTTAAATCTTGACGTCTTTGTTCTGCTTCTTTTTTATATAATAAAACCTTTTCATTCATACTGGAAAATAAAATATTTTTTAATGTAATAATAGAAATAATTGTTAATTAATAATAATAATTAATATATATATATATATATATATATATATGATAGGGGGGCTATGCCCCCCTGCGCGCTTCGCGCGCCAACCACCGACTTATTTCGGGGTTATTTTTAAAAATGTTTTACCTTTAAATATAAAGAAAACTTTGATCATATGCAAAATGACTAAATAAATTTTTGTATGTTTTTAATTTTTTTTATTGAAAATGAATATTTGTTCTTCCAGAAAATACGAGTATATTAATAATATTAAAAAATTCTTTAATGGCAATTCAATATTTTTTATGAAGGTCTGTAAACAACCTCTTTAAGATCTGAACAGAAGAGTGTCAAATTACCTAAAGATATCGACGTAATATCATAGGCGCTTGTAGGCCTCATTTTTACATGTAGGTCAAAACTGCCCTTAAATTTGAAGAAAATTTTAAGAGAACAATAGGTCAGAGGGAATAGTTTGTCAATTTTTTACATGTAGGTTAAAACTGCCCTTAAATTTGACCGACATTTTGAGGGCAGAGGAAATTGTTTGTCAATTTCTCACATTTAAGTAACAACTGCCTTTAAAATTGACCTAAATTTTAAGGGAGAAAGAATTGTTTGTCAATTTTTAACGCTTATGTCAAAACTGCCCTTAACATTTACCTAAATTTTGAGGGCAGAGGAAATTGTTTGTCAATTTTTGACGTACAGATCAAAACTTCGTTAAAAATTGACATAATTTGTAAGAGGAGAAACTACAGGTCAACAATCTATAGGCAAAACAATCAATCTAAAGGCAGGTATATTATAATTATTAATACATTATTTAATGAAATTTAAAAACAATGCAAAAAATTCCTTTGCCCCACACTCTGGGGAAGCGACATTTTACCTTATATTTCTAAAAAAAAAGAATTTATAAGCCTTAAAAAAATTAACAAGTGAAATTTATTAATATAATATTTACGAAATATAAAGTAAACAACATATTATTACAAGAATTAAACTATTTAAATAGAAAATAAAAACTTTTAGTGATTTTAACCTTATATTGTCAATAAATACGATAAATACATAGAAAAATTCGAATATACAATTGTTTTTAACCAAATTATGTTCAATATTGCCTTTGCCCCATAACAAACTTTTTTTTTAAATTTAAATTAAAAATATTTAGATACAAAATTAAACTAAAACACAAAGCCAGTTGTGTAGAGAAATATGTAATTTATTTACATATAACGTTTTTAATAATTAAATATTTAAACTTATGTTTTAAAAAATAAAATTTTGTTCAGTAAAATTATTATTTTATTTTTGCAAAACATTTTTTTTCTATTTCTTCAAATATTTGATATTTTTAGGTTTTTATTTTTTTAATCAAATGGTCTGATTGCATTGCAACTTACTTTTTAATGCCAATTGAAATAGACAGAAAATAAAGGAGATATTTTAAAAAACGTCTTTGCCCCAAATAGCGTCTTTGACCCACTCTCCCCTATGTAATAAATGAAAAAATTAATAAATTTATTTATATGTTTCTTCTCAAACTATACTTGATGAAAAAGAAAAAAAATACAAAAAAAAACAAAAAACAAAAAACAAAAAAAATTTAGAATGTTACAATACAGTAAATTTTTTTTTATTTTAATGTGGAAAAGGTATAGTAAAATAGAAAATAATTGGTAGAAGGAGATTGCAGGTAATTATCTTCAGTTATCAATAAGGTACAGAGAATATTAATTTCTATTTCTTTACAAAATGTATTAAATGAGTGTTGACGAGTGAGAGCACATAATTTTGTTTGTTCGATTTGTTTGTTCATGTTTGGTGTTATTTTTCTGTGTTTCGGTTTGATGTTGGTTGTTTGTATTCTCGATTTGTTCCATTGGTGGGTTCCTTTAGTTTGACCTTTACATTTTCACGTTCGATTGTTGTATTGTGACCCGTTGAAAGAGGGAGGGGCCTTTGAGCTCTAAGCATTGTATAGAGCGGCGCCTTCCTGCCGGCAGGGATCGGTGAGGCCGCCAAGCCCCCTCCACTTTCCTTGCTCCTCAGTCTGTACCTTTCGATTAAAGGATATGTTGTGTGCTGCTCCAGCTGAGTGATAAGGATAGGGGTGACGACAGAAAGTGTCATAAGGAAAACCCCAGGATAACCACAGTACAGTCGTAGTATTATAGCATTTTCCAGCGATGTAAATGAGGATGACGACAGCTATTGTCCTTGGAAGATCCTCATACAATTCACATGTAATGTGGTGAGTAAGAAATAAATAAAAATTTAATTAAGAAGTTTATATATTGTGTCTTTTCTCTTCTAATCCTTGCCCACGAAATTGATCGGCCATTGCGGTCGTCAACAATGAGAGAAAAAAATAAAATAAAATATACCAACAAACAAAATGGTACATGACAGTGATTTTTTTTTAATTTACATACAAGAAGCAAGTATTCGGTAAAAAAAGATTGAAGGTAAGAATTTGTAGTAGACAAAAAACAATACAAATGATAATATTTTTTTTATTTCCAAACAGTATGTGATGAAGAAATGAATAATATATTAAAATATAAAATATATGAAAATACAATGTATTATTATATTTTTACTACAAAAATATTAATATTTAGAAATTATTGTTATAAAAAATAATGCAGGCCTGAAGTTCTTATTTTTTATAATTTATAAATTAATCCACTGTCTCCAATTGTAAAAGAAGTAGATAAATTACGTGTTGCCGATTCAATGTGAATAATAGATTCTTTCTCTTCATTTGTAGCAGTATACAACGTAAAACGAAAATTTACATTTCTCAATACACTTTGAATATTGGTATTAATTTGTGAACCATGAATGTCATATACATTAGATTTTTTGAATAAAATTATAACATTATTACTAAAAGCAATACTTTGAAAACGTTTTAAGAGATTTGTGATGTAACAATCAATACTAAATGATGTACTTTCGGATGACAAATCTGCTTTTTCCTCATTATAAAATAAATGAAGTTCATCAATTGCAAGAACTCTGGTAAGAGGTTCTTCTTTTAAAATTGAATAAAGTAAATTTAAATCATGAGTTATTTGAAAATTATCAAAAATATTTAAAACAGTTAAATTTTTAATACAAGACAATATTAAGTCTTCAATATTTTCTTCACTACTTAACACATGACGGGAAATATCATTATCGATATCCTTTATAGAATTTATAATTATAACTTTTAATAAATCTAAGGAATAATTATATTTCAAATTTAGAAAGACAACTTTACAATTTGCACCATCAAATTCAAGTGGAAGAATAAATTTTGCAATCATTTGCATAAACAAAATATGTTGACAACTTTCATAATTACCATTTATCTCAATTGTATCTTTAATATGAAGACCATTTGGAAATAATTCAGTTCTTAAATTTCTAATATTTGATATGCTTTTAAGTTTAAGTTCATGAGCAGAAAGTGTTATATTTTCATCTGCTACATCACCTCCTGACACTCCTGCTTCAGCTACTTCTTCTGCAACTGATGTAGATGATGATGTTGATGATTGTAATATTCCACATTGATTTGGATCAATGTTCATTTTTATATTTCTTCTGTAATGAAATAATAAATAATTTTAAAAAATAATAAAATTATTTTAAAAAGTTTTTTAAGTAAATAAATTATTATACATTTAAAAATTAAAAGATATATATTATATATTATATATAGATAATTATATATAATTATATGTCTGTGTAATGGCAGATTCCACTACCATTCTGTATATGTAATGGCAGTTTCAACGACCGTTGGCAGGTTCCACGACCGGCGTGGAAAAATTTTATATGTAAAGGCAGTTTCCACGACCGAGGTAAATAATGTATTTCAATTCATTTGTCGATATGTGATTTCCACTACCACCCCACTACTTTATAATAAACCACGCCCAACTTTAGTAACGCCCTGGTAGTGGAATCAACAAAGATCAAAAAACAATTTATGTGAACAACACTATCAGCCGATATTCATAATAAATATTATTATTTAATTACAAATATGAATTATAATTCATGTTTTAAAATTATATATTATTATTTACAATACGTGTCGCACTTTAAACAAAAATAAATGAGAATTCTTAAATCCAACTTATACTTATTCTTATAACTTATACTTTTACATCTGACAGTGAAAATAGTGAAAAAAAATAATTTTATGAGACTCATGCAGCATCATTTTTAAAATGTTCTAATAGTTATCTAACCTTGTAAAAGGAATCAATTAGCATGTATGCAAATTAAATTTCATTAAAAAGCAATTTGGCTTTGGTCGTTAAAACTGGCTTATCATGTGGTCGTGGTAAAATTTTATATGTAACGGCAGATCCCAAGACCAAAGAAGAGCTGATTGTGGAATCCGACAAAAGACACAGTCGTGGTAGCATACTAGATAAAATGTCAGAATCTACGACTGACGACTGTAAGCTCAGCCTCGGTAGTTGAATCGACGGTTATATACATATAATATTTTACCACGACCAACTGGTCGTAATAATATATTATACATAACATTAGATTCAACCAACGAGGTAGAGTTGGTAGTGTATTTCGCTATTACATAGTTTAAGCTCTTTGTTAAAACCCATTTCAAACTTTCCAAACTGGTCGTGGAACCTATCACAGCACAGACAAAGAGGTCGCTGAAAAATCCAAAGGTTTTAGAATTATAACACATAAAATCCATGAGATTGATTTCCCACTATTATTAACTAGCAAAATGCATATATTATTCAAAAAGGTGTAACATATGATTAAAGTCACCTATAAGTTTCCAACATATAAAAAATTGTTCAAAGACTAATCTTATCAAACTGGTCGTGGGAACTCCAACGCCATATGTAAGGTAGTCGTTGAAAAATCTGATGGTCATACAGTCATCGCATTTAGATATAAATAAAATCCATGTGATTAGTTTCCCTCATTTTCAAATCCCCAACTATATATTCTTCTGAAATGTGTAACACATGTTAAAACGCACGCTTATGTTATAATCAGAAATAGAAAAGAAAACCATTAAAAAACTAAACTTGTCAAACTGGTCGTGGAATCTACCACAGCATAGATAATTCCGAAGTTGAAATATCCACAGTTTTCGGAATTATAAGAAATAAAAATTGATAAAATCTATGAGATTTATTTCCTCATTTTTAAACTAGCTAAGTACATATTATTCAAAAAAGAGTAACACATGTTTAAAGTCACCCACAAGTTTTTAACATATACAGAAAATCATTTAAAATCTATATTTCTCAAACTGGTCGCGGAACCTACCATAGCATAGATAAGGAGGTCGTTGAAAAATCCAAAGGTTTTAGAATTATTACATATGACAATTTATAAAATCTATGAGTTTGATTTCCCTCAATTTTTAACTATCCAAGTGTATATTATTCAAAAAGGTGTAACACGCGCTAAAAGTAACGCACAAAAGTTTTTAACAAATATAAAACCATTCAAAAACCAAACTTTTCAAACTGGTCGTGGAACCTACCACAGCATAGATAAGGCGGCCGTTGAAGAATCCAAAGGATTCAGAATTATTACATATAAAAATTGATAAAATATATGAAATTGATTTCCCTCAATTTTTAACTAGGCAAGTGCATATTATTCAAAAAAGTAACACATGCCAAAATTAAAGCACAAGTTTTTAACAAAGTGATCATTCATATATTACGTCACGCAAATTTGGAAAATTTTTAACCCCTCCCCCTACGTCACATTTTGTTGCATAGAAATTGCTAATTTTTACTCAGGACGTCACAAAATTGAAGACCCCTCCCCCCTAAGCCTGTGACGTAATATGTAAATGATCCCAAATACAAAATCATTCAAAAACTAAACTTTTTAAATTGGTCGTGGAACCTATCACAGCATAGATACAGTGGTCGTTAAGTAATCTAAAGGTTTCAGGATTATTACACATAAAAGTTGATAAAATCTATGAGATCAATCTCAAAAAAAAATAAGGAAATCAATTTCCATCAATTTTCAACTAGACGAGTGCATACACTGTGTGACTGTAAAATAGAACTTTAAATCGGACCTACCCTAACTTGTTCGTCTTGAAAAACTGAAAAAAGTAGTATGTTGAAATTTCCCAAACACCCCCAAAATTTAATTTTTGGGGCAAAAAACCGTTAAAATCATGATTTTATTACTCAATCTTATTTTTAATTGACTTCTACTGGTATTATTTTGAAGTGCGAACATTGAAAAGAAAATATTTATTTGATTTTTTATTTATTTACGTATTTTAACTGTGACACACATGTCAGGACCGTGGCAAAATGTCAGGTCCGTGGCATGTAACTTTTGCGCTTTGTTTGCGTTTTCCATCGTAACTTTAGAAATATTCAAAATCTTATAGTTTCCTTTTGAACATATACTTCAATAACAAAAACGTACTAAAACATGTAATGAATGTCAAATTTGGTTCACTATTTTAGCGGAAAAACGTCTTATTCAAAAAATCACAGTAATTTGAAAATCACCCACATACATAATTTTTTTTTATACAACTCAGGCGTATTATGGTCACTTTATCTACCTGTACAGGCGCGTACTAAGTTCTCCCTTATAACCCAGCAGTCAATAAAGAAACCATTATAGCCCTAGGGAGATAAAGGGTATATTATTGACCGCTCACAGGTCAATAAAGTACCCTTTATCTCCCTATGGCAATAATGGTTACTTTATTGACCAGCTGGGTTATATGGGAGAACTTAGCATGCACCGGTACATGTAGCATAGAGTAACCATAATACGCCTTTGTTGTATAAAGCAAAGTATGGAACAAGGGAGGTAACCTCGTTTATTACCGAGCACAATATTGAAAAACGAGTCGTAGCACGAGCGAAGCGAGTGCGATGACGAGTCATAAACTCGGAAAAAAACGAGACATAAACGAGACATAAACTCGGACGTACCTCCCTTGTTGCATAATGTACTATTATTTCCATTTTTGGAATTCTTACTACTCGAATAGAAAAACTAAATACATGAATTTTCAAATTCTATGCAATGTACAGACAAAAGTCTGATCTTATTTATAAAGATTTAGGAATAATTAGTTGAATACTTTAATTTATAATTATACCAAATCAATACAAAATTAACCAAAATAAAAATTTGTAACTTATTGCATTTTATTTATACTTTATAACTTTTTTTAAACAAGAGAAAAAGATTAATAAAAATTATTTGAAGTAAATAATAAATATAAATTAACATGCACCTTCCATAGTTTATTAAGGAACTACTACACTTTAAAAGGCTCTAAAAAAACCAAATTTAAATAAAAATTTCTTAGGTCTTTTATTATAAATATGAAAAAAACTTTTTTGTCTATATTAGTACATATTTTGAGAATAGAAATAATAGTTTGTTTTAAATTTTTATTTAATATCATAATCTGCAGACAGCATCCAGATCGAAACTCCAAAAAGTTAATTGTCCAATTGCGGACAGTTTATCTCAAGATTGACAAATCAGAAACAGAAAATCCAAACTGCTTTTTAAAAAGGAAGGTGTCTTGCATAGAAATCACCCTGGTCCGACTCCCTGCTCTTATAATGAAAACTAGTTACCAGCTTAGTGACTTGTTCTTCTATCTGCGAAAATTGACCACGAGGAGGCGCTGTCCGCGTCCTGCTCTATAAAAGGCTGTTTTTATACATGCGAAATACTTGTAAATGGTGTAAATATTTTGCATTTCACTTTATTCGGTAAATTTAAATAATTTTGCAAAAAAATTTCACTTAAAAGACACTTCAAATGTTATGTTCTTTAAGCTGAAAAAGGTTTTATTTGAAATATGCCGAAATATAAGGGACGTTCGTGCATAATCCCAAATTGTAAATCGGGTTATGCATCCTCAAAACACAAATAAAAATTACATTTTTTTTCTGTTTCTGAAGGAGAGGAAAATGTAAAAAATGGCAAATTGCTGTTCGACGAGAAAATTTTATAGTGAAAAGTGGCCAAGTGGCATGTGAAAAGCATTTTCTTCCCGAGGATATCCTTTGGAAAAGAGACGTTAAGGACCCTAAGGAAACGTAATGGCTACAGTAAGTATATTTTATTCGATTTGAATTTATTAATAAAATAAAATGTTTACTAGAATTGAATACACATTGTAAATATTTAAAGAATATTTTATATAATAATTTTTTAACTAATGTTGATCATAAACATTTGAAAATATTTTCAAAGAAGTCTATGTATTATTTTCGTATTGTGTACATAACGTTTATAGGTAAATACTAATTGAATTATAAACTATGGGGAATATCTTAATTTTTATTACGTAGTACGTAGTTAATATTTATTGTGTCTTTTGTTATAGGAACATTACAAAGTACCACGTTTAAGGAAAGGAGCATTGCCATCGATATTTCCGAATTGTCCGAAGCACTTAACCCTCCGTCCGACACCTGGGTCCAGCCAGACCCCTAGGCTTTTTAACTTCATTTAATTATATTTATACACGAACTAGAAACTTGTGCTCTTAGTTTGTTTCATAAACTTCATACGTATAGCTAACGATTTACAAAAAAACTAGTCGAAAAAGTCTATCTTCAGAATATTTTATGAATCTTCGAAATACAGCATTTTGTAGTCGTCAGAATAGGTGTCGGACGGAGGGTTAACAGAAAAGTCGAAAAGTAGAAAGCCTCCTAAAAAAAGGAATATAGAACCAACCAATGTAAAGAGAAGAAAAATTAGTGACACTTCTGAAAAAAATTTGAATGCGGCGACGAAAGACGTAGACGTGCAAAATAAAATGGAAATTGATATTCCAGATACACAACTCGTTAGCCCTGATCTAGAGACCCCGCTGAAAGTCGACAATCTTACTCCAGAGGCTCCAGAGACACCCCTTAATGTGCCTATTTCAGATGAAAATGAAACAAACTCATCTAGTACTGGAAATTTGACAGAAATAGATCGATTAGAATTATTTGAGACAATCTTTTCAAGTAAAAATTCGGTTAAATTTCCTGTACCTTGATCGAGATGCGATATAACCGAACGTGACATCAAAGCTATTCAATTTTCTCATTGTACCGCTCGTAAGAATAATATACGAGATATTGTAGAAACAATTAATAGTAAAAAAGTTGTCTTATTTCAGGACATGTCCATGCATATTTATGTTATGAATATTAATGTGAAACCTGAAAAATTGGGCTGTACCACAAAATATATTTCATCGACAAAAGAATTAGAAGAAGTAATTGACAAAATGCACAAATCAAAAATTTGCAATGGATGTGCATCGCCAGATTCCGTTCGAAATATTGAAACGTCTTTTGCAACCCGAGATGGACTTGGAGTCTTACGACATAAAAATTGTTGCCTTATAACAACAAAGCAACAACAATTTCGAACTTGTCCTGACTGTTTGAAAGGAAAAAGCACTTTATCCAAGAGAACAATAAGAATTCATAACCAAAAATGTTTGCAACGCATCGTACTAAAATGGAGTCCAAATAAGGAGAGAAAAGACAATTTATTGGCTAAAAAATTGAATATTTCTACAAGAAAGGCAGTTAGGTCAGAAGGACAATTGAATTTGCTTAAAAAACAATTTAAGGAAACTCGAGATGAACTTAAATCAGTAAATGAGTTATCTATACAAGTTCAATTAGACAAACATAAATTGGTTGATAATGAAAAACTTGTAATATCAGAAATTTAAAAAGCAGCGAAATGTAAAAGTGAACGTGGGCGTCGATATTCAGATGATTGGTTGCTTCTCTGCATTGTTTTTCACATGCGGTCACCAAAAGCGTACCGTCTAATACGAGAGACTAAAGTATTACCTTTGCCTACAGTCAGTACGATTCGACGGTAATTATGTTTTTTATATTTAATTACAATTATTTTAATTCATTCTTTTTAAATATTAATTATTCTATGTATTTTTTACAGTTACTTATCACTAATAGATACACCCTGCGGATTTAATAAGCAATTATTCGCTGCTCTTGGTGAATCGTTAAGTAAAAAGCTTGAAATTGAAAAACACGGCATCCTTTTGATAGATGAAATGTCTACCAGAAGAAATATTAGATTGGATCCAAAATCAATGACTTATAAAGGTCTAACAGATTTTGGGGAAGGCTTATCAGCGACAAATGTGGATTAAATGGCAGATCACGGATTGGTTTTCCTATTTCAACCGTTAATGAGTGATTCAACTCAACCAATTGCCGTTTTCACATCCAAAGGACCAACAGAAGGTATTGTTTTAACGAAACTAATTATTCAGGCGATAGAATTGCTCGAGAAAGCTGGGTCGAAAGTTTAAGGAGTCGTTACTGATGGAGCATCCACAAATAGGAAATTTTGGAAGGAGGTCGGATGTATGGCGACTTTTGATAAAGTGAAAAACTGTTTTCCTCATCCTACAGAAGAAAGTCAAAACGTTTACATCTTCTCTGATACTCCACATTTGATCAAAACTATCCGAAATCGTCTTTTTGACAAAAGAGAATTGAAGGTATTTACATTTAACTATATTGTTTATTCCATTCTGGCATTTTCTCAAAAATTCTACTTTTCTGTTTAAGGTTGATCCAAATGAAAATTCCGTAAAATGGCAATATTTTGAATCTTTATTTGAGGTAGATCGTAGAAATATTCATGGTCGACTTTGTCCGAAATTGACCAATAACCATATTAACCCGAACAACCTGCTGAAGATGCGTGTATTCCTAGCTGTCCAGGTAGACTATTTCATTTATTTACAAGTAAAACAACAATTTTCATAATTTTTTTTGCAGAAAAAACCCAATTATTTTTATTGTTTTACTAATTGTTTATACTGTTTGAAATGGTTTTCTGATAAAAAAAATATTTGTTTAAATTCAATTTATTAAATTTTATTTGCAATATATTAATATATTAAATTATATTTTAATTATTATTTTGTTAATTAGATTTTTTAAAAACATTACATATGACAATTATAATTGTTTAATGTCTTAACAATTTATAATAAATCTCTCATATTTTTAAACCTCAGATTTTTAGCAACACAACTGCGCAAGCATTATTAAATTACAAGTCGTATTATGCAGAATTAGAGGGCTGTGAAAAAACAGCAGAATTTTGCATAATCATTAATATAAGGTATTCGATGCTTTAAATCGGACAAAGCCAACGAACGGAATCACACTTAAAAATGCAGACTATAAGGTGGAAAGTATCAAAAATATTAATAATTTAAAATCATAAAGTCATGTACATAATAGAAGAATATAATTTTAATCAACAGGTTTTGCAAGAAACCTTAAAATGGCTTTATGATTGGGAGAAAGCCATGAGAGATGGTTTAATAAATGCAAATCAATTTCTAACATCCAATACAAGTGAAGGACTCCGAATGACGTTACACTCAACTATAGATTTGTCCAAAATTTTGTTAGAAACATATAAATTTGATTTTGTCTTGACTGGCAAAATTAATCAAGACCCTCTGGAGGTATTTATTCGTCAATTAAAGTAATTTCTCCAACACTTGCTCTGAAAGGAGTACTTTTCTTGGTAGAAAAGTGTGGCGAAAGTAGAACTTTTCTCAACTGCTCTGAAGAGCGTGGCGAAAGTAAAATTTGGCGTGGCGAAAGTAAATTCAGCGTGGCGAAAGTAATTTTTAGCGTGGCGAAAGTAAATCATGAATTTATTCTTTTTTCTTCTTCTTTGACCGAGATTTATTTTGTATCTAACTTCTTCCCCACTCAAAACATTCGTCTTTTATTATATTAAACATAAGAACATTTTAAATTAAAATTATACGAAACTCACGAAGAAACCTTTCCTCGCAAGGCGTTGGAGAAAACGTAGTGCACAACTCGTGGTGAAAGAATGATTTTTCTCGAGTGATTGCTGCTCTCGCTACGCTCGAGCCGCAAACTTCACTCTCGAAAAATCACACTTTCGCCACTAGTTGTACAATGTACTATTTTTAAACTAAATCTTTTATATTTAATAGATTTTTGAAAAGGTTAAATTAAACATCGTTATTTAATATTTGTAACAAAAGAATGAAAATTCATTATGTCGCCTTTAACTACGTAAAATATTAAAGAAAAAATTTAAAAAATCAGCAAGTGAGAACAAAATCCTTCTTTTGAAATTCTATATATAATACCCTATCATTTATTATAATTATTTTATGTTTAGCGATTTTTCGGGACGGTTAGAATGGCTGGAGGAACGAATGACCATCCGTGTACACCGACTTTTTTGCAAATATTTAAAATACTGTCTGCATTTAGCATATTAAAGCCACCAAAAACGGGAAATTGTTCGACATTTGACGGAAATCCTCCAGTTCCAATTATTACAATTTCGGATTTGGAAGCTTTATATAAAACGAGTTCTAGAAGCGCCTTTGACACGTTAAAAGAAAAATTGACAGAAGTAATAAATTGCGTAACCGCTCACGACTATGCTTTGCCAGCTGTAAATGAGTGTTTATTGTATTACACAACCGGAAAATTAACGGCTCACGCTAAAATGCGTATTCAGTGTCCGAATTGTTTAAGCGCGTTTTTAACCACATCTGACATACAGGAAGACACTATTCCTTTTTTACGAAATGAACTGCTGGTATCTATGCATAGATTTTCGAGAGTAAATAAAGAATTCGTACATCCAAACGCGAGGCTGTATAAACTTCTATCAAGCATCGAGTGCCTTTATTTGAAATATTGCCGTCTCCAAAATTCTTTCGAGGTAATTTTAAATGATTTTATTAATTGTGGAGAGAAGTTTTACTTTCCTTGTCAGGAACACACGGATGTTGGAGTCGAAATGTTAGCTTTCATAATTCAATATTATTTACAAATAAGAATTAGAGATTTCGCCCATCAGGAATTAGCTAACATTAAGAAAATTAGTGCTTTAAAAAAAATCAGCCAAGCTGTATGTTAACTAACCAAACAAATCTTTATTTGTTACAGAGATCACAGAGATAATATATTGTTTAACAATATATTTTTAAAAGTTTGACTATTTATATATATTATATATTTATAAATTTTTGAAATTTTTAGATAAAATAAATTCTATTTTTCAACAAATATGTGTTCATAATTTAAAATTGTTAAATCCTGTCCTAAATTTTTCCTAATGATTTAAAAATATTAATTTATTAATATGAAGTATGTAAATTGATTTAATTTATGTGTTAAACATAATTATTATAATTATTCAATAATTTTTTATTATTAAAATAATAAATTTTAATCTTTTTAATAAATTATAATTTTTTCCTCTATGGATGTGCAAATATATAACTACATTTTTTGCGTATTGCAATTTAAGATTGATTATTTTTTCTAATATTTACTATTAATTTAAAAATTATGAAGTCTAAAGTAATTAATAAAGTGAGTTTTTCTAATTTCTTGCTTTAAAATTTGCGAATTTTTTAGATTTCATATATTTCTCAATTACACGGAGAGAAAAATCAAGCGTTTGTAGTATGAACAGTTAACCTTATTTCGTAAAAGAATGCACAATTGCACATGCGCAATATGCGTAAAACTTCTGCTGTATTTGTATAAATTTCTACGTTATCAGCATAAAAGTTCTACCTTTAACGCATGGGACGTCAGTATACTACGATTGCAAGAGATCCATGCTTTTTTAGTATATGTTTAATGCAACTGAGGTATAAAAACACGCCTTTTAAGCAGGGCGTTCATACAAAATTAGCATAGGAAGTCTCCATACTACAAACGCTTGATTTTTCTCTCCGTGTATCAAAACATATATTTGTAGAGCAGGACGCTAACAGCGCCGCCCTCGCGGTCAATTTCCGCACATAGAAGAGCAAGTCATTAAGAAACACCATTCGTTTTGCCAGTCGGACCGGGGTGATAGAAATTCACCATGAAGACTATATACAGGAGAAGCAACTATAGGTTTTTGGTGGGGCCGTTTTACGAGAACAGGGTTGGCGTGAAATGAGTTGCGCCAACAGTGAATTTGGGCTCTGCGCACACAAGCTGTCTGCTAAATCAGCTGATATGTCATTAGTATGTGCAGAACCCAAAATTCGTTTCTGGCGCAACTCACTCCACGCTATCCTTGTTCCCGTAAAACAGCCCGCAACTCTCTATACATTTGGAACAAAGTTTGCTCTCCTGTATATAGTCTTCTTGAAATTCACCATCAGTAATGAAAAATCGACTAAAATAAAAAAATAGCAGATGTTTCAATATTTTTTTTTAAAATACACTATGTTTTTCAGTATTTTTCTAGTCTGCAAAAATTTTGTTTTTAATTTTTTGCTTATTTTCTGGTGAATTCACACACAGGACATGCTAACAAACCAAACGACTTATTATTTATTAAAATCGGTTTAGTAGATTCAGAGATAAAGTGTCCGCAATTTAAAAAAACGTTATTTTGAGAAAAGCGCGTTTAAACCTTATATGTCTGGTTAGAGGCCATCCATAAATTACCTAAAATTCTTTTGAAAATTGAAACCTCTCCACTTTTTATTAAAACGGTTACGGAAAATGACCATGTACCCCCCCTTCCTAGAGCTCACAGTTTTTAATCTAGAGAGCTAAAAATTGGTATGCATATGTATTTTCAAAAATGGATTACAGGAAAAATATAGCGGAAATGATTTATTTTTATATTGTTTTCATCGAAAAACTAAAATTTCTTTTTGCAAGCTCGAAAATTCTTTAACCCTTGCTGGTTCTCTCAATTCTTAATCTATTGGACTGGCGATATAAATTTTTATTAATTTTTTCGTGTAGATTTCAACAAACATACAGAAAAAATTATTGAAATTCATCTTCATATTTTTTTGCGAAAAACTAAAAAAAAATTTCGTTTTAAAAAAAAGTGTGTACCCCCCCTTGGTTTTTACAATTCTAGGCCTATTGGACTACAGTTTTGCTTATTTGATGTATTTTCATGTGTAGATTTCAGGAAAAATACACCGAACATGATTCAATTTTATCTTAATATTTTTTTCAGCGAAAAACTCAAAATTTTTAAAATTTTCGTCAAAAAAGCGTGTTTTTTACCCTAGCGCCCACAGTTTTTTATCTGAAGAGATGAAAATTAGTTATTTATTTATTTTCACCTGTAGATTACAGAAAAAATACAGCGAAAAATATTGGAGTTGATCTTTATATTTTTATCAGCAAAAATGTAGAAGTTTTAAACGAGGGTACGGAACACTCGGTTTTAGTACGAGTTCTACTCGCACTTGTCCGGTTTTTTTTATATCAGACACTTTACATACATTAGCACTAATGTTTCTACTGGTAGAAAAGCTACTCTACAAAAATCTGGACCCCACCATCCTCTTAAAGACTTACTTAATTTATCAATGGCTCTTTATATTTATTGAATAATTTTTGAAACATTTACTTTTATTTTTTACAATTTGTTATGAATACTTTAGGAGGTGTTTTCTAAAGTCATAAGGAGTTAAATAATAATAATTAATAATTATCCCGGTCGGTTGCCAGGCGGATGAATGCCAGTAAGAATGTACTTTCGACTCTTTAAAAATTATTATTAACACAAAAATTGTTTGAAGCATGATGGATTTTGATATTTTTAATGTTATAAATTTATTTAAATACATTTATTATTATTAATTTTTATTACAAAAAATAAAAATAGCCAAACTTATTAGATTTTAAAAAATATTTGTGGTACCAGTAAGAAGTAAGGAATTGAAAAGTATTGAACATTTTTAACTTTTTACAGAAAATGCTAAATTATAAATATTTTTGAATTCCGTTTCTGTCCAATTCCTATGTATTCCTTTTTGAGGCAAAGATTTCTTGAAAGTGAATTCCAATTAATTCCGTTTTAATATTTCTTTAATTTTTGAATTTTTGTGAATTCCGAAATACTGTGTGATACTCGGTAAGTTCAATTCCTGCCTATTCCGTTTTAATATTTTGTAATTTTTTAATTCCTTTGAAGTTTGCAACACTTTGAGATAAGTGCTTCTAAAATTCGGTAGTTATAGTACAGTTTAAATAGCTGAGCGGACAAGCTGTTTGACTCCGACAATGAAACTTGAGGGTTCAAATCTTCGAACCGACAAATTTTTTTTCCGCTTAAAATATTAAAACGATATTCAAAAGAATAAACTTAGATTCTTTTCGGCTTCTCCAAATGAAAATGAAAAGAATTGGTCAGAAACGAAATTCAAAAGAATTAAAAATTTTGAATTCTTGTTAATTCCTTACTTCTTACTGGGGTAAGATTTTTAAAAGCTTATCTTGTCGAACTGGTCGTGGAATCAACCACAGCATAGATAAAGTTGTAGTTGAAGAATCTTATGGTCCATAGAGTTGTCGTATATAAATCCATGTGATTGATTTTTCTCATTTTAAATAGTCAACAATATATTATTCTTAAATGTAACACATGTTAACGTCACGCTCAAGTTATAATAAAAAATTAAACCATTGAAAACCTAAATTTGTCGAACTGGACGTGGAAACTACCACAGCATAGATAATGCGGTCGTTGAAACATCCACAGTTTTTAGAATTATCACACATAAAAATTGATAAAATCTATGAGATTAATTTCCCACATTTTTTGACTAGACAAGTGCATATATTATTCAAAAAAGTGTAACACAAGTTTAAATTCACCCACAAGTTTTTAACATACAGAGAACCATTCAAAAAGTAAATTTTTCAAACCAGTCGTGGAACCTACCACAGCATAGATAAAGCGGTCGTTGAAAAATTTGATGGTCATACAGCCATCGCAATTCGATATAAGTAAAATCTATGTGATTGGTTTCTCTCATTTTTAAACAGCCAACTTGATATTTTTCTGAAATGTGTAACGCATGTTAAAAGCACACTTAAGTTATAATCAGAAATAGAAAATAATACCATTCAAAAATTAAAATTGACAATCTGTACGTGGAAACTACCACATCATAGATAATGCGGTCGTTGAAAAATCCAAAGATTAAGAATTATCACATATATGGAAATTGATAAAATCTATAAGATTTATATCCCCATTTTTAAACTATTTAAGAGCTTATTATTCAAAAATGTGTAACATATACTGAAAGTAACTCACACGTTTTTAACAATACACAAAACCTTAACTTGTCAAACTGGTCATGGAATCTACCACAGCATAGATAAAGCGGTCGTTGAAAAATCTAAGGCTGGAGTCCCATGACAGCGTTTTGCGTTGCGTCGTAATAGGAGAGAAAAAGACGCAAATATACGTTTGCTGCATTCTCTCTCATTACAACGCAACGCAAAACGCTGCCATGGGACTGCGGCCTAAAGGTTTCAGAATTATCACATATAAAAATTGAGAAAATCTATAATATTTATTTCCTACAATTTGTAACTAATAAAGTGCATATTATTTAAAAAGGTGTGAGGCAATCTCAAGTTGTGATCAAACATAAAGAAAATCATTTTAAGATTAAACTTGTTAAACTGGTCGTGAAAACCCTGACACCTTAGATAAAGCGGTCTTTGAAAAATCTGATGGTCGTACATAGTCATCGAATTTAGATTTAAGTAAAATCTATGTGATTGGTTTCTCTCCTTTTCAAACAGCCAACTTTATAATTTTCTAAAATGTATAATGCTTGTTAAAAGGCACGCTCAACTTTTAATCAAAATTAAAAAGAAAATGATTAAAAACTCAACCTGTTAAACTGGTAGTGGAAGATAAAACCTAAGGGTGCGATCACATGTGAGCAGAATACGTCGACCGAAAGCAATAAATAATGAGAGTGAGAGATAAACAACAATATCTACCTATCTCTTTTGAACTCATGATTTTCTGTTTTCGACCAACGTACACGTCGGTTGAAAGCAAAAAATCAAACTTCTTAAACTTATTTCTGTACCTATACTGCAGAAACACCTATAGGGTCAGGCTGGAGTCCCATGACAGCGTTTTGCGTTGCGTTTTGTAACTAGGCCATAAGTGTGAGAAAGATACAGATATAGGTTTGCTCTATTTGCATTCATTGCCTAGTTACAAAACGCAACGCAAAACGCTACCATGGGACTCCAGCCTTAGGCTGAAGTCCCATGGCTGCGTTTTGCGTTGCGTTTTGTAACTAGGCAATGAGTGTGAGAGAGATGGAGATATATGTTTGCTATATTTGCACTCATGGCCTAGTTACAAAACGCAACGCAAAACGCTTCCATGGGACTGCGGCCTTAGTCCCATATCACCATATTGCGTTTTGTAACTACACGGAGAGAATGTATTACGAATAACACAAGATTTATATTGGTTCGTTTTTCGCATAGACTTCTTTACCTATTTTTGCAAATGACGGTGATAACACAGCACAGCTTGTGCAAAAGTTGTTCAAAATCCATGAAAAATCATCA
Organism: Leptopilina heterotoma; assembly: GCF_015476425.1. NCBI lineage: Eukaryota > Metazoa > Arthropoda > Insecta > Hymenoptera > Figitidae > Leptopilina > Leptopilina heterotoma. Next base: position 48,325 of record NW_025111003.1, read on the forward strand.
TGGATTTCTTGCAATATACGCAGTTTTGTGTGTATGCGCTTTTAGTACGTCTGCTCATGCAGTCTCTGTGTAGGCCATGAATGTGAGAGAGATAGTAATACATGTTTGCTATATTTGCCCTCATAGTCTAGTTTAGGCCTAACACAACTGGATATGCAACACTTACAACATTTTGAGGTTAGGAAGTCCATCTCCCGCTCAGCATTTACAAAAAACAGAGCACTCAAGGAGAATTTTTGAGAATTTAAAAAATTTAAAGTTCATTCATTACGAAACAAAAATAATTTATTTTTATTGTTTGTATTCTGTTGCTTATCTTGTTTAATAATATACAAATCAGCTTGAAAGTGGATTTACTAGGTCTGATTGAAAATGAGATAGAAAAGGACACAAATATATTATATATGTCCTTCTCTAACTCATGCTTTGCGTTCGCGAAATAGTTGTGCTTAAACGTCTTGAAGGCGTTTTTGACATTTCTTGTTAAATTTTTTTTCTACCAACAGTCATATAAATGTACCCTTAAACTTAACTACACTTTAGGGTACATTTATACGACGGTCGGTAGAAAAAAAATTTACCGAAAAAGTCAAAATCGCGTTCACACATCGCTTTTCCGATGTAATGGAAAAACTGTTTCTAGCATGAATTTAAAAATTTATATTTTATTAAAATGAATTAACACTGTTTTAAGTAAGAAAAATCAAGTTTTTATTAGATGAATATTGTTTTTAATGATTTACAATAGGAAGATGAATTTTCTTGATAAATAACCATGTAAATAAATATTAATTAACTTTTGTTTAGAAAAGTTGTAAGCAACGTCACAGCTGTTGTTGATGCGGAATTTTGTGTGAAAAAAATCCATTATGAACGTTACTCGTCTAAAATAAATGAAACCAAATAAAGATTTATTAGGGATTTAAATTATCAAACAATACATTACAACTGAATATTTTGTTTACAAAAAATTTACTTGCTTTATGTTGAAGTGTTTTCATACATTTATAGGCTATGTACACAATTACATCTACTACTTTTCGAAAAATAACTTATATACTTATGTACTCTCTAAATCTAAATCAGTGAAAATGTCACTGATTTTTGCAGTGAAAGAAAGTTCCACTGTTTTATCAGTGAATATCACTGAGATAAAAGTGAAAGCGACTGATGTAATCAGTGAATTAAAAAGTGACTGAAATACCAGTGAGTTTCACTGTTGAATCAGTGGCTTTGCAAATCTTATATTTGTTTAATAACTGAGTTTAATGTAATGATTGCAAAATTGTTTCATTAAATTTTAATTAAAATTTATTTATTTTTTTATAATTTATTAGCGGCTGGATCGAAGAAATTTGGGCATGTAAATTTTTCTCGGCCTAAATTTGAGTTCCCTGGACACTCAATTCGACTTCTGAATTTAAATATTTTAAATATGGGGCAAAATTCCTCAAGTGTCCTAACTTAAAATCGAAATCTTTCAAATCGGGCTGATTTTTGCACAAACTTTAGTACCCAGTAAAAAAAAAACTAATTCAAATGAATTGAAACGAATTAACATTTTTGGTAGGCTCCAATTCGTATTTGTCACAAAGCGGGATTCACTCAAGCTCTTTGTATATTCAATTGAATTTAATTCAATATGTACCAATTTGTCCAAACGAATTCGCATTCGAAAGAAATGGCCAAGGAATGCATTGAATTCGTGCTAACGAATTGAAAAAAAATTAAAGGCTCAAAACTTGTCCAGTGAATTGGTACGGATAGAAGGTTCGGAAGTTCAATACAGTTTCACGAATTCAAGAAAATTGCATCATGGCTCCAATTCATATTTGTCACAAAGCGGGATTCACGAAAGCTCTTTGTGAATTCTTTTTAATTCATTTAAATTAGTTTTCGTTTACTGGGTACTATGGGAGAGGACATTACCAATGAAATATTAAGAGATTTTATTAAAAATTGTAAAGGGGGGAATAGGGTAAAGTTTTTGGTAAAATGTGAATAGTGGAATTTGTTATAGCTCTGTAGCTGAAATACAGTAGAGTGGACAAAATTTTGAACTTTATGTTTTTAAAAGGTTTTTCCTCATCTTTCAAATAATGCAAAAATTTATTTTTTTAAACAAAATTTGACTTAATTTTTTCAAAATCAAAATTTTTTTTACTTTTTTTCAAAGAACGGCAGTTTTTCCCTCTTTTTTTGCTTTAAAATAAAGCTTTACCCGAAAAGGAAAAAATGCCGATTTTTTGTTTTCGATTTATGAATTAATTAATTAATAAAAATCATTAAGAACTAAGAAATTACTAAAAAATGAAATATTTTTCAACCAAATAAACTTTTCTCAATTATGAGCATATAATCGTAAAGCTTATCAAATTCCGCATCTAACTTTACTAATGATAAATTTCAAAATTGAGAATAAACTAGAAATTTCTAGCCTTAAGTACAGTTTATGAAAAAATAACAACAATTAATTGTTTAAACAATTTAAAAAATTGTTATATTTTTTTCGTACATTAAAAACACTTAAACATTATTTTAATAGGTTTTTGATGATTTCTTTGAGAATTTGTATTATATTCCCGCGTCAAAAGACCCTTGCGCGTGACGTCACATGCAAATCCAGCCCTGCTCGGGATTAACAATGTTTAAATAAGTTAGTTGTCAAAGCCGTGCCATTTTTTTTCTCAACGGAATATTACTCAGCGATAATAAAACAATAAGTACTATTTTTTTCATTTTAAAATTCGATTGAGAACATGGTTTTTTGCTAACTTGTTATAAACAAATAGTTTGTTTATTCAGACCTTCTCATGCAAAACTTATGCATGCAGGTTGCCATAGTAGCGTTCAAGAGTGAGAGAATAATTTCCTATCTCTCTCACTCATAAACGCTACCATGGCAACCTGCATGCATAAGTTTTGCATGAGATCGTGTGACTGTACCCTCAGTGTACCAAGGCAGACATTTGTCAAGGGAATCTTAAGTCCAACGCACAATAGTTTTGCGAAAGTCGTTTGTGAACAAACGCATGAGATAGAAAAGGACACAAATATAGTAAGAATATCTGATTATGAATCACCCCCAAGCGTGAGTGAGACTGAGCGCACATTGAACGTGGCATAAGTATCCTCTTTGCACTCGTGGACTGATTCATAGTTAGGTATTCTTACTGTATATCTCTGTCCTTTTTTAACTCATACGTTGCGTTCACAAAGCAGTTGTGTTTCAGCCTTTATGCTGATTCTACACTCACTGAGTCGCCCCGACTTTCCGGAACGAATTGCATGAGATAGACAAAGACGGAGACTGTCGCTGTCTTTGTCCTTTTCATGCTAGTCGTTCCGAAAAGTCGGGGCGACTCAGTGAGTGTAGAAACAGCATTACTTACGGAAGCTTCTACGCGCCACCATGCGGCACTCACTCGTGTTGTGCGGCACGTAGAGAACAACCGGCCTGTTCGTAAGTTCCATGAAGGTGAGGGTGGAGTCCCATGACAGCGTTTTGCGTTGCGTCGTAATGGGAGAGAAAAAGACGCAAATATACGTTTGCTACATTCTCTCTCATTACAACGCAACGCAAAACGCTGCCATGGGACTGTGGCCTGCGAAAAGAATAACGTGAACGCGAACGTATGACGTCATCCATTTGAATAACATTGTGACGTCATACGTTCGCGTTCCCGTGGATTCTGTTCTCACCTTGATGCGTGCCTCCCTATTACATTAATTGTATTATTAACAATTATTATTATTATTATTATTATATGTATAACAATTATTAAGAATTATAATATATATTGTAATTAAATAATTTAATTTATCTGAAAATTTGATTAAATTTATTAATTAAAGTAATTAATTAATTAATTATTATTTATACAAAACTTTAACACAACTTTCAGCAGTTGTAGCATTACATTTGTGACGTCAGAACAAGCGCGTCGTGTCTGCGTTGCGTGTACGTTGCGTTTGCGTTAGTTTCACGATACCCATTCTGGAACGGTCCTAAAAGAATACATGACAATATTTTATGTTCAATTGTTTATACTGTCTTTGTCAAAATTATATCACTTTTACTGTTCATTAAAGTTTATTATTAAACAAAATAAATAAATAACTAAATACAAACAATAAAAACAAATTATTTGTATTTAGTAATTAATTAAGCTCACTGAACTTTGAATTTTGTAAATTCTCAAAAATTTTCTTTAACATGATCTATTTTTTTGTAAATTCTAAACATATTATCGAGAAAATTTGTTTAACATAAATTCTCTAGAATTTAATAACTCTACTGATAGAGTTCTTTAAAGAGAATTAAAAGAGAGAATTTTTTTTTAAAGAGAATTTTTGAGAATTTACAAAATTTAAAATTTAGTGAGCTTAATTCATTACTAAATACAAAAAATTTGCATTTAGTTATTTATTTTGTTTAATGATAAACTTTTAAGAACAGTAAAAATTGTATTATTTTGACAAAGTAAAAACAACTGAATATAAAATGTTTTCGTTTTGTCATATAGTCTTTAAAGGCCAACGCAGAATGAATACGGTTACGGGAACAGGGCATGAGAAAGAAAAGGACACAGACAGCTTCAGTTATTTTCTTATGCATGCCCTGTTCCCGTATCCGTATTCAATCTGCTTAGGCTTTAAAGCGTAAATAAATGAAAATAAAGGCTGAAAATAATTCTGCACTATAAAGTTTTTAAATTCCATTTAGTAAACACTAACGCACAATAGGTTCAGGCCGCAGTCCCATGGCAGCGTTTTGCGTTGCGTTGTAATGAGAGAGAATGCAGCAAACGTATATTTGCGTCTTTTTTTCTCCCATTACGACGCAACGCAAAACGCTGTCATGGGACTCCACCCTCACGAACAAGATACATAACTTTGAAAAGGACACAAATATATATCTATCTCCTTTATTACTCCGTGATCCAGACGATTGCTTGACCAAAACACCGGAAGTATAGAATCACCTTAAGGCTTTGACATGAGTCCATCCTTATGATTCTATTGGAGACGCACCATTATATACCAAACGCTATTGTGATTAGACCTTTACAGTTGCTACTATAGTATAGTAGTGAAATTCGAAGCGTCCTTCTCTTGGATTATGTGTTTCTCGTTCTTGGATGGCGTCTTTTACTATTTTAGGCTGTGATGAAAAATGTTCTGGCTTTTTATGATTATTGTGTTATCAGAAGGTATTATTATAAATATTTATTTAATAAATAATATGTCAATAAATTTATTTAGATAATTATTTTTTTGATCTATATAAATGTATAAATATTTGAATGCAGTACTTGATTTATTGCAATGCCATGAATCTACATTCATACATCATTGTTTTTATAACCATAATGTGATTATGTCTATGTTTTTCAAAACCATAAATCTAGAAACTCATTTACCTTACCAAATTATTGTGATTGTTTTGTCTTAATTATCATTTCAAAATATTTGTGTGTAATTAATTTTAACCTATACTTGGTCGTTAAAGTAAATAATATTTGATATAGTGCAACAGAAGTAAAGTAATATTACCTTATAGAAATATTATCTTTAAAGTCAGGTTTAATTTTATTAAACGTGGTAATTGTATTTATGTAATAGTGGAAATTCTAAAGCTGTTTTTAATAATTTCTTGCTAAATTGTTGGTCATTAAAAATTTACAGCATATATTTTATTCTAAAGCAGAAATTTAAATACCAGTTATTAATAGTAATATGTTCACTGCCCCCAAATTTTTTAGATTAATTTAGTGCTTAGAATTTTTTTATTCAAATTGAGTAAATAATAAAATATAGATAATAGATATTTATTTAAATGTTTAATTAAGTATTTTAGAAAATAGAGAATTTTCTTTCTTCAAATTTTCGGATTTTTATAAATCTAAATGATTTAAATTGTCACATTTTTTACATGATGATATAATTTTTTTATCTCAATAAAGTATAAGAACTTTACTGCATACATTTTATTTTAAAACAAATGTTCGAAGATTATTTGTTCTTTAACTTGTTATGGCTATTATCTAACTCAGAAATTTATTACAATAAAAGTAAAATCAAAAGCAAATATCTAATGAAAACATAAATTTTCTAAAAAGTAAAATTTAAATATTTCTTTTACAACATTTTAAAAATATCTTATTATTGAAAGCATCCGAAATAATTTTCTAAGTTATTGAATGTTATATTATACGTTATATATTGAAAAAAGAAAGCTTTTATAAAATTCTCAGATGTATAATTTAATTTTCCTTTTGATGTTATTTAAATTCAATCGTATGTTATTATTTATTATGAATTATTCAATGAGTTATTTTTGGTGGGAACGTTGTGTAAATGAGTTAGAATATTTTAAATTTGGGATAATATTACTTTTATTTTGAATGTTTTTTTGATTAAAATTAAATTGATTTTTCATAAAATTAATTAAATGCCTTTTATAATTAAACTGGAGAAAAATAATTTTTATGGAATTATTTGATTTCTTGTGTAATATAAAATAAAATTGCATTTGGATTAGATAATATTTTTTTAATTTTATTGAATTGTATTTTAATTAACAATTTTTGTGTTTCAAATAAAATGCAATCTTATTAACTTAAATTAAAATTTTTTAATACAAATATAAAATTTTTAAAAATTTCTCAATACATGGAAAATATTCAATGTTTTTAAAAGTTCTTGTGCCCGTTTTAACCCTCTGCCTACGCTGACTTATCACCACTCTAGCGTTTTTGAATGTAATTCCCATAGTCCCCATTAGACGACCGAATTGTCCTTTTTAGTCGATAACGGTCACTTCCGTCTACAGAGGGTTAAAAATATTCTCTTTACAATCGAAATTACATGTAAATAATAAGGGTTGGTTATTAATATTTCATTTGTTAAATGAGGCTGCTTTTCTGATTATTTTCATAAATAATAAAATAATTTCACAAGAATTCTATTATTTACAAATTTTTGTATAAATTTCTACTCAATAATTACATTATTTTCATAAATAATTAAACTCATCGCAGAATTTTAATTATTTTTAGTAGAATTTTAATCAAATACCTCGAAAAATATAATTATTTTTAGGGTGTCTAACGGTCATAGAAAAGTCAGGGAATGTCAGAGAATATCATTCAAAGTCAGAGAAATTTCTATAAATATTAAAATTTTTTGTTAATAAAAATTTCTTAATCTAACACAACGTAAAAGATTTTTATTATCATTTGTTTCTATCATTAGATATTATATTATTGTTAAATATGTCAATTACTATATTGTTGTCGCAAGAAAGCAAAAATAAAATTAGTAAACAGCCAGGAAAAAGGCAAGAAAAGTCAGGGAATTTTTTCTTAATCCTTGTTTAGACACCCTGTTTTTAAAAATTTTATTAAAATTTGTCAAAAGAATTTAATTATTTAAAAGTTTGTTGATAAAATTCTTTATAAGAATTAAATTTTAAGAAATATTCAATATAAATTATTTATTTTTTTATTTAAATAATTTAATTCTAGTAGAATTTTCTAATATTATTGATTTAAGGGGTAACACTACCCTAGAGTCTGAAAAAGAGACCTATATTTTTGATGATTTGTTTTGAGAAAATGGAAACTAGAATAGAATTTCTTTTTAGAGGGTTTATTAAATACATATTGAAGTGTAGAAAAAAAATTTTTATTCAAAATTTTGTAACAAAATGGCGGCGATAAATTTCATAGTAAAAATCGACTACTTTTTTACGGCCGGAAAGGTTTCTTGAAAAGTTTAAGTCCTAGGGACTAGTTTCCATTTTCTCAAAACAAATCATCAAAGATATAGGTCTCTTTTTCTGAGTCTAGGGTAGTGTTACTCCTTAAGTGAATTTCAGTTAAAATTTTACATAATAATTGAATATTAAAATCATTAATTATAGCGTGAATTTTTAGAAATAATTGAATTTTGAAAAAGTTTTAAATTGAAATTTTTGAAAATCTGAATTTTTCATATTTTTAACTAACAATTCTGTAGAATTAATTTTTTCAAAAAGTTTAATTGAAATTATTCGAAGTTTTTATTTTCAAATATATGTGACCTGGTCAATGAAAAGGGACCTTACGTGTCAAAAAATCATTTTTTACTTTTTTGTTGATTCGGATAGGGTTTGAAACGCTCTTTAAGATGGTGAAAACCAAAAAATCATAAATTGATAAAAGTTTTTAAAAAAAATTTTTAAAGTCTAAAGAAACGAGAGTAAAAATACGAAAAAACTGATTTTTGTTATTATGCAAATTAAAATAATGAAGACGATAATTTTTTATTATTTAGAAAAGTTAACAGTTTCTTTGACAACTATCAACAGTCAAAATTCAAATTTGATATCATATTCGTAATCAGCGACCTCAAAAACCTTATTACTGTCTTTTTTACAAAAAACGATCACTTTTTAGAGAAGTTGACAGCTGCCAACTGTCAAATTGTCAATTTAACATCATATTCGTAATCAGCGGCCTCGAAAACCCTTACAAACATGTGTCACTTATTTACACTTATTGTTGCTAGTTAGAAAACTTAGATTATTTTTTCTATGTTTGGGGAGTTTGTTATTAATTTATATAAACAATTATTAAAAAAAAATTTCATTACTTGTACTTTTTTTATTTTGATACTGTGATTCACGGTGAAGAAAATAAGCCTAAATTGATTAAAAATATTAATATTTAAAAAAGTTACAAGGGTTTTTCTAAGTTAAACGCACGTAAGGTCCCTTTTCACTGTCCAGGTCACATATATTTAATTGAAGAATTTCCGAATAATCGATGAATTTTCGTAAAATTGAATTCTAAATAAATACATATGAAAATTCTCAAAGAACTTTCTCAAAAATGATTAAAAATGATTGACTTCAAGAAGAATTTTATAGTTAAAAATTCTAGAAAATAATAATTGAATTGAAATGATGAAAATAATTTTGAAGAAGTTACAGTAAAAATATTTTTTATAGTAGAAAATGATAATCTTATTACTCTTATTACTCATCTTCAATTTTATAAAACATAAATTGTTGAATTTCAAAAATATTTGAATTAGAAAATTTTGAAAATCTTAATTCCTATGGAAAAATAATAATGATTAAATATTTTTTTGAAAAAAGAAGTTATTGTTGTTTTCGAATAATTTTACAGTTAAAGAAATTCGTAGGCAAATAAATGTAATAAAACATTTTTTTCAGTATCTAATCATTTTTAAACTAAATCGCAGAATATTCTTTAGGGAAAAAGTCAAATTATTGTCTGGAAATCAGGGAAAAACAAAATTAAATTTTTGTGGCAACTGATTAAAATCGAATCATTTTTAGAAAATGTTATGGAAGCTATATGATAAACAATTTGAATTATATATACAAGTTGTATAAACAAATAAATTTTTATCCCCTTTTTGAGAAAAAAAATTCCCTCTTTCACCTTTTTTGAGGAAAAAAGGTACTGTGATGCCTGAATATAATTTAATTAAATTAAATTTAATTAAATTCAATGTTCAGATTTATCGCGTTTTCTGTTTCATTCAGATTATTGACGCCCCAACATAAAATAATTATGTTTTTCTGTCCTAAGCTTAAATACTCTGAAGAAAAAATTGACACTTGTCACAGTTCTGCTCCAGTACTGAAAAACACTGGTGGAGTACTGGCTGCAGTAGTTGAATCAGTACTAGTATTTAACCGAAATTATACCTACCCAGGCGGAAATTTTTAACTGGCGCGGTACCGCGCCTGTACTAACGACAGTAGAAAAACTGTACCGAAAGTCAGATCCGTCTTTATACCGCGCCAGCAGACATTTTACATCCGAATCGGTACAGACTGCCTGCACTGGCAATGACTCTCCAATTCAACCGGCGCGGACGCTAGACGGTTCGACGATTCGGTATTCGTCCGACTTTTCTGCCTGGGTAATGTTTTTAAAACTGTTTATACATTACTGGTTCTATAAGAAGAAATTGATACTTTCTTAATAAAAGTTATTATTAAATAATATTTAATACGAACTAATTTTAATTAGTGGTTCAATGTTTGCTATAAATCAGAAAAATTTTGCTAAATGGTTTATAAAATGATTGGTTTTATCAATTTATTTGTAAAATTTAAGTGTTCTACACACAGCAAAAAATTAATGACTAATTGAAATTAGTCAAAATAACTAATTTTATTAGGGGAGAGGGCCCCAACATGGATATGGTTCCGATTTAATGCTCTACAGTCCAAACCCAATAAAATATGGTAAATTGTAATATACTGAAAAAAGTATAATATATTTGGTATCTTTTGGTCACAGAAAAAACTTCTTATTTTGAACACAAACATTTTTTTAAGTATTTTTTTAAATAGTTAAAATTTTTTATTTAAAAGATGGCCCTAAGATGGACTCCTTTATAATCTCTAAAAAATCGCACAAAAGTATTAAAAGTTGTGTATGATAATAATCGAAAACAAAAGTAAATAAGAATATAAAAAACAAAGTTTGAAACTATTTACTTTTTAAATTTAATATATCAAGCCTCAGTTACTTTTATCCGCAAGAAAAATTCTGCGTGTATGAAATTTATTTTTATGATTAACATAAGCAAAAAATGAAATCTAATTATTCGCCTCTGCGTTTGTTTAAATTTCAAAAAATCCAAATATTTCAAAATTGAAGTTTTATTGAAATTTCCTAAAATATATATCGAGATTTTAACCTTATTAATAAAATATTCCTGAATATTTAACAAATCCGTTTAAGAGTTTCAGCTCTACATTTGTATAAATCTCAAGAACTCGCTATTTTTCAGTTTTCTTTACTTAAATTCTATAAAAATATCAAAAATGTTGAATAAACTTAAGAGAATTCTTTCTTTTATCAGTCGATATTTTGAGACTATACTTGAGTTATATAGGTTTGAAGGGCTGATTTTATATTAATAATGACTATACGGGCCAACGCAGAACAAATACGGATACAGAAATAGGGCATCAGAACGAAAAAGATGTTCCATTGCATTCTTTTTTCTCGTATCTATATTCACTCTGTTTGCACCGTTTATCAAAATCCATACATTTTGAAACAAACAATTTTTTGGAACTTTTTTTTAGAGTTTTTAGAAGTTTGCTACAAATTTTTCTTAAGTTTGCTACAAAATTATCTACTGCCTTTCGCCACGCAGAAATTTACTTTCGCCACTCTCTTCAGAGGAGTTAAGAAAAGTTCTATTTTCGGCATACTTATCTAACAAGAGAAATACTCCTTTAAAAGCAGGCGTTGAAGAAAATATTTTTCCGACCGCTTGTGTAACGTCAGCGGGGGGAAAAATATTTTTCGACCGTTCTCGATTAAAGATGTCTAAACGCATCTCGATTTCTGACTGCTTGTGTCCTCAATGCCATAATCTCCATCTATCCATTTTGTGCCTCGGGCGCAAAATTGTGTTCCCTTGGTCCCTTAATCTCGCCATCGTCACAATCACATAAATTGCGCTCTTGATAGGAAAATAACAATTATTACACAATGATTTACAATGCTAATAAAAATTTTCTTTTCTTTTGTAGCTTAATCAAAATTAAAAATGTCGTCGTCTAATATTCAAACTTTAGATGAAAGTTATTTCGAAGTTCGTTTTGTAGAAGGAAAAAACAGGTGTTTATTTACCAATAAATTCATAAAGAAAGGAACCATTGTCCTAGAATATCATGGTGACCTAGTTACGAGTAAAGCTGAGATGGATAAGCGAGAAGAACAATACGCGAATAATAATAAAGGTTGTTTTATCCTCGAAATTACACTTAATGGCAAAAAAGCATTCATCGACGCGACAGATGAAACTGAATTTAAGGCTCGCTTAATGAGCCATTCAGACAAACCTAATTTACAGCCATTCAAACAAATTATCGATGGTGCACCACATGTATTTTTTAGAGCAAAATACGATATTGAGCCTAACAATGAATTGGTATGGAACTACGGTGAGAGAAGGAGAGCAGTCCTTGAGTACAATCCATGGTTGAAACCTACGGCAAGATCACAAGGTATATTTTCTTCTTACGCAACAAATTTGTATGGTAATTTTAAGCGAATCCCAGTAAAAAAACCATTCAGAAGAAAAAAGTATTGGTGGTAACTTAAGCTGAATGCGTTTTCGCGTATAAACCGTATTGGAAGGTTGCGGTGAATACATTTTGCTTATCGTGAATACTTTTTTTAAAACTTTCGAATTAAAGATTTCTAAGCAAGGTTGATTTAATATTTATGAGGAACGCAAGTGAGCTGAAGTATAAAAATTCTTATTACGAGAATGAAAATTAGAAATTTTGTGAAAATATGAGAAAATGAAATGTGATAAGCAGATTGTAAATAGTTGATCTATTACAATATGCTAAAGCATATTGTGCTAGCAACGTATAATAAATTAAAAAGGACATGACTATTAAAAACTTACTAAGAAGCGCGGTAAATCTAAAAGTGGATAAGAAATCCTTGTGAAAGTAAATGTACTTAGTAAGTTTCTATCGGTAACGTCATGTTCTTTTTAATCTATTATACGTTGCTGGCACAGTAAAGCATTTAGTAATAAATAAAAATTTTGCATTCTGTCTGGCTTATTTCATTTTCTCATATTTTCACAAAATTTCGTATTTTCTTCTCGCAATCTGCATTTTTAATACTTTTGGTCACTCACGCTCTTCATAAATATTCTCAACCTTTCTTAGAAATCTTTAATTCAAAAGTTTTAAAAGAAAGTATTCTCGGTGATCAAAATGTATTCATCATAACCCACAAGGTTTTCACGCGAAAACGCATTCCGCTTAAGATACCACCAATACCGACCAATACTCTTGTTTTCTGAATACTTTTTTTACTGGATTATTGTGAAACTCGCTAAGTAGATATTTCATTATTTGGTTAGCTCAATAACTTTAACTATTCTTAAAATAGAGAAAAATAGCAAACCACAGCCCCTCTACAACCAGCATATTAACTAAATTTTAGCTAGTTTGTAAATTTAAACATATAATATATAGATATATATATACAAGTTGAGTAAAATTTAGATGCTGTGTTGGTTATAAATGCCCTGATTCTTGCCATTTTCATACAATGGAGTTGACCAGGAGAGACGATGGAAAACTATTGGGATCTCTTTTATTGTGAGACTCTCTCAATGCTTAGGTTGAGTCCACAATAGGCACTCTTCTTAAAGCGATGCATACCATCTACATCGATTTCTATTGTTCGAACAATGGAAATCGATGTAGAGGGTATGCATCGCTTTAAGAAAAGTGCCTATTGTGGACTCAACCTTACAAAAATTTTCAACAGAGATTTCTGTTGAAAATTTTTGTTACCATTAAGAGTAGGTCGTTTTGTTTAATTTGGCCCAGCTTCCACCAATCAGCGCAGCTTGTTAGCCACGCCCCCAAAAATGATTTTAATTAAATACATTGAAGAATGAGGGTGAGCTGTTGCACATTTTAGGGTGCGACATAGTTTTGTGACATAGTTTTGTGTACAACTGTAAGACTTTCTGTAACATGTAACAGGATAATCATTTGATTGTAACGTAAGGAAGTTGTCATAAAACAGAATTGTTTTTTAATCAAATTGTCAAGTAACAATATTGACATTTACATTATTATTATTTGATCGAATTGTCAGGTAGGTAATAATTTGGTAACATGTCCGTATTTAGTAAAGTGATAATTCAATTAAGTGAATTTGCACAACGTTACCCGAAAATGTACAAAATGAGCCTTCTCTGTTTTCAGTTTACCAATGTTTATTGAGATTACGCAGAAATTATCTGGAGAATTTGATACTAAAAAAGATAAATAAACTCATGACTATGTGAGATATATTAAACACATATTCTTTCTCAAAATATAGTATATACAGAAAAATATTTTTTAGGATATGTAATAAATAATATTCAAACATAATTTTTCTTGTAAAGTTTCTTGTAAAAGTTGTTCAGAATTTGCTTAGATTAGTTTAAAAAGTATAGGTTTAATTTGGACAAGTAGTGAATAACGTGTCGTTAAATTCTACATACCGTCCAAACTAACAATCTTTACCGCACCAAAGATAATAGTGAATTTTTCTTGTATAATTGGTAAGTAAACTTTGCCTTTTTTCATGATGCACAAACTTTTTAAGGTTAGTTTAGCAAGCTTAAATTAAACACTAATTAAATCTTATTAACAGAATCATATAATGCTTAGTTATATTAAGACTATTCTTTCCAAAAATTATTTTACTTTACTGCAATCATTGAGTTAAATCTCTAAAATGTTTTAATTTTTAAATTTATCTTGATTTTTTCCCGTATGCATAAAGATGTATGAAAAATTCCATTTTGGACATACAACTATTTTCATAAAATTTAGAAATTTCAAGTAGTGGTATGTAACCCTTACAGCGCACCCTCGGTGTCTGAAACGTACCCATACTCAACCCAAGAAGTATTTGCACTCTAAGGTCTCGTCTAAATTCGTAAAATTGAAGAGCATGTGGTGCCATTAGGCCGTATATTTTATACTTATCTTTACGTTTCTTTAGCGACATTAGTCACTATGTTCGTTTCTATTTTCTTCAAATTCCAATTTTTTTAATATATTAAGATCAAACAAAGGACCATGGAACATTTTCTCTTCAATATTGATATACTGAGATACCTAAGATAATTTTGCTGAAAGATAATATTCAATTCCAGGTTACAGAACACACTTTAACCCTTTAACGCCCGACTTTTTAGAAAAGTGCAATTTTCGTCATCTTTTGTATTTAGGTTCTCTTGGGGTCGATAATTACGAATATGAAATCAATTTTTCCAAACTCAAAATGGAGGATCCAATATGACGAACGAATTTTTTAAAATTGATCGGGTTCGTTTAAAACTGTCACTGGAGGGTTTTTGGGGTCTCTGATTACGAATGATGCCAGTCTTTTCAAAGTTGTAAATTTTGACATAAACATTCTTTTTTATTATTGCACAGTGGTCCAGAAATTTTTTAAGTCATTAATAAGAGTAGACATTTTTTAAAATCAGTTCTTCCCTCCTGATTGGTTCATGACAGATCGCGCACAATGAAACTCACGTTTCGAGAAAGAAACACTATTTGTGAAAATGCGCACCGTTTTTAAATGGAATGACTAATTTTAAATAGGGGAGACTAGGTGCAGTTGTTACAATTTTGATAAAAACAGTTTTAGTGATTAGAGTTTAACTCCAATATGTTTGGTCATACAATTAAATCAAAGGTATATTATCTAGTTTTAAAAGGCCATAATAGTTTTAAAAGGCCATAATTGATTTAGCTCTATATCTATTATTTAATTAACTAGAAGCATTTGAGTGAAAGCATTTGAAAGTATTTGAGTAAATTGTAACAACTGCACAAAGTGAATGTCGGTTGTTACAATACCAAGAATAATCTATAACATTTCTAAATTGAAGACAAATAATTTTTTATAACAATTTTTATTAATTATTTATAATTTTTGGCACAACGTAATAGTACGTGACAGTTCTATAGAAATGGCAGCGTTAATATTGTTTCGAAGTGAAAAAAACTTAAACAATTTTTTTTTAAATTAATTTTGAAGACGAATTTAGAAAAAACGAGATTTTTCATAAAAAATGAGTGTAAGAGTAACTTTAAAATTCGCACAACTTTAAAACTAGTTTTTATTTACTTATTTTTTATCCTAATTTGGTTAGAAATACGAAATTATTATTATTTTAAAGACCAAAAATTATTGAAAATATCATTTTCAATAATATATTAATAAGTGTAGAGCTTTTTATGCCCGTTTGTACATTTAAATAAATAAATAAATAAATTTTCTTAACTTTTTTATTTCAAGACATGTAAGAATTAAATGATGAAATCAAAAAATTAATCAATATTTTATCTTTCTTTAACGATATAGTAGTTTTTGTGTTTTGAAGTAAGACATAAATGTAGAAACCTAAAAATTAATCGATATTGTACCTTTATTTGACGATATTGGATCCGCCATTTTTTTTTAATTTTGACGTTAGATTTGAATTCAACGACTGTAAATACCCTCATATCAAAAGTTTCATAAAATTTCAGATAATAAAAAAATCATGTCTGCCATATTGGATCCGCCATTTTGAATTTTTAAATTTTGATGTCAGATTTGAATTCAGCAACCCCAAAAACCCTTATGCACTAAGTTTAATAAAATTTCGGGTAACATAAAAAAATCATGTCCGTCATATTGGGTCCACCATTTTGAATTTTTTAATTTCGATGTCGCATTTGAATTCAGCGACCCCAAAAACCCTTGTGTGCTAAGTGTCACAAAATTTTGGGTTAAATAAAAAAAACCATATCCGCCATATTGGATACGCCATTTTGAATTTTTGAATTTTGATGTCAGATTTGAATTCAGCGACCTCAATAACCCCAGAGAAACAAATGTTATAAAAATTTATTCACTTTTTCGACTTTTGGCCATGTTTTCGGCGATCTGGACCACTGTGCATTGTTATAAATAAAAAATTGTTAATTCTTTATAGCAATACAAATTTTTTTCATTAAGTAGAATAAATTTGTGGATGTTGGATGTTTGGAAATCAAAAATATTTTAATTTTTGTCAAAGTTATTAAAGTTTAAAGTGAAAAGTGGTTTTAGTCAAAACCGATGGGTGTTAAAGGGTTAAAGATAGTGGGTGTCAAATACCTATGTGTACGGATTAACTCTCTACATACTCATATGACCGTTATCGTCTAAAAAGTCAATATCAAACCTTGATTGAGAAGTGTGCGCTTTAAGGGTTAAATAAGTGTTACAGAGAAGGTAAAATGAAGCTATAATCTATGCATGTAAGTAGCTTATTTAAAAATCTTAAAAGTTCTTAAGATTGAGTTATTACAAAATAAAATTACTGTACTTTTGTTATGCATTATTGTTATTTGTGTTTACTTCACTAAAGGTGTTGTTATTCTCTACTTGATGGGTATGAAGAGGATGACAATATTATGAATTTAGCCGTAGAGTTATGTTTCTGTCTCTTTTTGTTCTGGTTTTTGAGTGTCTTAAGATATTCAGGGAAAAATCAACCATGATTCTGATTTCACATTTCACACTCATTCATTCTTTATTACATAATATGTTTTTTAACACTTTTCAAAACATTCTTCTCAGGTAATTTTTTGCTTTATCTCCTTAAAGATAAAATCTAATCATATTATCCATAGAATACTTGCATGGAATGTACTATTTATACTTTTATCTTGATAAAAGTGATGCATATGAACATTATGCATTTTTAAATAATTCAAACTATTGAAAAATGTTAATATGAACTTCTATTGATTAAATAAAATCTAGAACATCGAATATGTAGTCAAAAGAATATTTTTTATATGTATCACTTATACGAACATTAGGGTGGTTCTTATTTTGGAAATGTTGAACTACTTTTTCATTAACTACCACAAGTATAAAACTTCTTATAAAAATTTCAGTTTAGGGGAGAATGGGTAGCTCCGGACAGTGGGTAGCCCAAAACACTCTTAACTTTTTACTACTTAAATAAATTACAAATGATATCAAGTCCAATAATTAAGGCACTTTTCCTATATGACGGTTTGAAAAAATCGATTTTTTTTGCATGTTTCAAAAGTACAATATTGTAGAAATATCGTATAAAAGATTTAGACAGATATTTGAAAAACTAACAAAGTTACAGCGCGTAGAATT
The DNA here is from genome assembly GCF_015476425.1 of Leptopilina heterotoma. Taxonomy (NCBI): domain Eukaryota; kingdom Metazoa; phylum Arthropoda; class Insecta; order Hymenoptera; family Figitidae; genus Leptopilina; species Leptopilina heterotoma. Next base: position 66,081 of record NW_025111003.1, read on the forward strand.
AAACAGTGCACGGGTGCGAGCTACAGCTACCAAAACTTTAAACACGTTTTTCTCAAAACCACTTTTTTCTAACTGGTGACAGGGATTACTCAAAATCTATTAAACCGATCGGTCTGCAATTTGGAGGCATTATTCTACACATGAGTGGCTATCGTGTGAACCTCGGTCATGATTTTACATAAACATTTTCCTATTTTTTTTAACAACTACTTACGAAAAAAATTGTTTATTGAGGTTCACACGATAACAGTAAGCCTATACTGTGGAAAACTACGTTTGATTTTTTTATTTCAGACAATACTGAAGAAAGTTATCGTTGCGACCGTTCACTTGTGCATTTTCAAAGGAGTCACCTTTGACTCATAAAAATAATTATAAAATGATTTGAAAAATCACTAAAAAAAATTTTTTGTATATTTTTAGACACCAATTATAACATGTAAAATAAGTTATAGAATTATATTTTATTTTCTGTGAAAAAAAATTCCTGAAAAAAGCCTGAAATTTCGGCCGTCACATAGGAAAAGTGCCTTAAAATATAAAATATTTTCACAAATGTCCGGAGCTACCCGACAAATTGTTGAAGGTTAAGATATAAATACTGATACTTTTTATAAAATCAAGTTTTCAAAGAGTTAAATAAGTTATCACAAAAAATGGTTCTGTAGGCAAATCTAGTTCATATATAAGAATTTAATATATTTTGCATGTTGACAATATATTGAATTGCTAGATATAAACTGAAATTTTCCCAAAAAACCTTTATACTCTTGAAATTTAATGTAAAAGCAGTAAAAAATTTAAAGGTGTGCAAAAAGACCGAATCCCGATCGGGTAATTTCGGGCTTTTCAATTTTCGGGTGGGGTCGGGCCGAAATATTTCAGGTACCCGACTGAATTCGGGTTCTCGAAAGTTTCGGGTACTCGACTGTATTCAGGTTCTTGAAAGGTTCAGGTACTCGACAACCTTCGGGTTCTCGAAATTTTTAGGTACCCGACTACATTCGGGGTGTTACGAAAAAACTCTTATTTATGCCGAAAACTTAAAATAAAAACTGTATTTTGGTTCTATTTTCTTCGGGAGTGTTTTTTTCGTAACACCCATCGACATCTCATTTAAACTTTAACCCTTCGATGGCACGGGTTAATATTTATGAAATGGACTGTTCTTGTGCGTTATTCATTTTTTACATTTTAATTAAAATTCTAACTGGTGATCTAAGAAATTCCAATTTTTCTAAAATGAGAACCACCCTAACGAACATCTACATGATCAGGTGCATATTCAATCATTACTTTTTATTGGAAATTTGTAGAAATAATAAACTGAGAATCATAAGAACTCCTTACTTGTGCATGCTAAAATTACTGCCCTGCCACTTAAGTTTGCAATTTTTATTACATTTAGATATAAATAAACATGCTCATTAACGTAGTTTTAAATATTGTTATATTAAAATGTTTTGTTTTAGTTAAGAAGAATGTGCCTGTCCATCTAAACGAATCTTATGTATTATTAGAAAAATTGAATTTACATACATCCCTGAACAAAACAAGTGACAGTTGGATAAATGGTTCTATTAATTCCATAGACAGTAATAAAATATGTAGCCATTCAACACCTCTCAATGGGTCCATAAATTCGACGGATTGTGAACATGTGAATACTAACGGTATGTATTATCTCAAAGCTTCCAGCTTCTTTTATTACTTCAGAGCACCACATGGAGAAACCTTCAAGTAGGGTGATTGTGCGTATTACTACGTATTTCAAAATCAGCCACGTTTAAATAATTATTTGAAGCTTTTAATCTAAATTTTTTTCTACATTTTTTTGTACTGAGTAGTTAATCTTTCTTAGAACTAAAAAAAGTCTTTGGGTCATAAAAATAATTTAATTTGTTTAAAAAAAAGGAATATTTAAAAAAAGTGCACAAGTGTAAATTACTACGAATTTGCTTGAAATACTACGCGTGCATTACTACGCTGTGTCTATTAATACGCGTGAATTATTACGAACGTTCCAAATGCTAAATATTATTACTATAATTGAAATTGTTATTTAATAACCTAGATTTTAGCTTTTAATTTATTTCGAAAGGACAAAATAATATATTTCATTTTTTTATTATTATATAAAACTTTATTTATAATATGAAAACAAAATATTTATTTTTGATTAAATAACAAAATTAAATTGAATAATTAATAAAGGTTATATGTTTAATCATGTTTTTTATTTATTAAACAAAAATTTTAGTTCGATTTCCTTCGTATACTGCATCCTAATCTTTGACATTGTGCTTTTGTGCAGTTTTCACAATATTAAAAACTATAAAATACTTTTATATATTAGCTAAAATCTATTTTCATTGCGTTCACTACAAACATTATAAACAAACACGAACTGTCAACAACTATATTTCAGGTTGTGTTACATGGCGCAGAAATAAACGCAAGCGCGAAAAATCCTGTGTCTAATTTTACGTCTAAAATTAAATAATAAAAACGTTAAAAACATAACATTTTCTTTAAATTTATAAAAACTAATGTTATTGCTTTATTTAGAAATAACTTAACATTAAATATTTGTTCACAAAATACATAAATATATTTATCTTTCTGAAAGCACTCTTAACTCACTAATGCAACTTTTTGTTCTCTCATCTAAACTAGATATTTTGAAAGTTTAATAAAACATTTCAGAATGCATTTTTTTAGAAGTTTTCATTAAAAATAACAATTAATATAAACTAAAGTTTTATTATAGATGTTTTATAGACTATTATCTGTCAAATGAAGTTTTAGTTTAATATTTTTAATGAAATTCGTAGTAAATGGAGCACTGGTAGTAATACGCACAATCACCCTAGTCTGCTCACCCGAAACTTATGCGTCAGCGCCACCACGAAACTTGTTCATCTGCACTCCCAAACTGGGTGATCCACGTACCCAGTTGTCATATTCTAAACTTTTTGGGAAGTTTGTCTATCGAAAACGGTAACGATACGCACCCAGTGGCGGGCGATCAGACTTCCCATGCAGTGAGAAGCGAAATATTTTGACAGTGGGAAGACAGACTTCTCAAAGGTTTCTCCGTGTCGGAAATCCGTGGGGAATCCGAATCCGCCAGAATCTTAAGAAATCGTAAGGATTCGTCTTTTACGATTCCAGTCGAATTCTTATAAATCCATTTAAGTACTGTTCACAAATAAATTCAAGATTTGTAATATAATGATTATTTAAAAATTCTAGCCAATTAACATAAGAACACGAGAGAGTCCTTTGCGAATCCGTCCGAATCTAAAATAATCGTAAGAACTCGTCCTTTACGATTCTAGTCGATTCCTTGCAAGTAAAAATAGCTTTTGAAATATTGTTGAATTCGATTCTGAGTGAACATCCCCTCGGATTATTTATGAATCCGTTTCATTGACAAAATTTTTCTGATTTTCACACGATAGGGGCAAGCTTACTTTTCAAGAAACTAGTAGAGTTTTGTTATATAAATCACATGAATTTGAAATATCGTGTTCGCTAATCACAAATAATGGCAATTTCAGGCGGCAATGACAGCAAGATAATTGTTAATATACAATAAATAAATTTTTTTTGGTATTTTGAAACCTTTTCTTTAATATACAAAAAGTTTAAAGTAAATAAAATAAATTGTGCAATTAAAAAAAATATTTTATAAAAGTGACTGAGATGTGTTACTAACCCTTTATGATAAATAGTAACGGATTTAAATAAACAACTTAAATTTATAAAAATAATTGAACATATATGTATTTAAAAATTTTCTCATCTGGCATCAATCGAACAAATTGTTTTGCGTATAAAATCACTCCACAAAATCTTTTCAGACATTCGCATTTAGTAAATAAAAAAAAGCTTATAATTTTCTGATCAGCTTTAACCTTGGCTATTTTAAAATGAAATTATCGTTCACAAAAAGTATGTGGTAAAATACATTTGCATAAAAACTCTTTACCGCTGGTAATTAATTTCACAATAAATATCTACCATTGAGTAGAAGTCAGGTTTTGTGGAATTAATTCCGATACGTGGTGGGGATCGTTTTTAGGTCCGCGTGGCTTCACTAGCTGGTAGTGATAGAATTCGCCCACACTGGCCAAAATCGTGAGATCCTGAGATTAATTTGAATGTCGCCTCACATTTCCTAGTCAAGGTTTCGCCAACTTCAGCCGATACTTCCAAAAATTGCAACCTCAGCAAACAGATAAAATATAGGCGGCGTCATTTTGAAAATATCACTCGGTGACAATATATATTTGTGCACCAACAGCTTTACAACATTAAATTTTACATTAATCCAAGATTAATGAATAACATTAAAAATTAAATTAACATTAGTCGTCGACAATAATAAATAGATTTTATTAATAATAATTCTTATCGCCGAGAAAAGCAATGACAATATGTCCTTATAACATACATAGATTCTTTACAAATCGAGTCAAAATTAATCAGTCTTACACTGCAGTGTATTTTTCGCGAAAAACTTTAATTTTACTGAAACGAGCTGGAACGATAATACCGGTGAAGATAGACTCTGTTATAAAGTTCCCTTAATCCGCGAATTATCATCATGATCGACCAGAATAAAGGCATTTCGATTTAGAATTTGTTCCATTCTTTAGAGCCCTTCAAATAAATGAAAGAACTTCTGTGTCACTCGCTGAGACACATCGGATAAATGGGGCACCCGCAGAAGTACCAATTAATTAATTGATGCTTTTTGACCTACTACACGTTCATCAAATGCTCACTGCATGTGATCTCTACCCAACTGCAATTAAACCCATGCTGCGACAGCGTTTCACGTAAAATCGGGAAAAGCTAGACTAATCAGCCTTCCAAACTGTCGACGTGAATTGTGATCCATGATTACTGAGAACGCGTTTTGGGATTCCCATTTTAAGAAAATAACGTTTTCAGTTTCGGTAAACAAGCTAATGGGGTAAAGTGCAACACATTTCAAGAAATCATCCTGAACCACAAAGTTGTATGTTACTCCCGCTATAGAGGCAGGCAGAGACTGTTTCGTACGCTGATACGTGTTACAACTTCGGGTATAATCATTAACATCGCGACGCATGTATACAGTAAAAACAAAGTCATAATTTAATCTCAAGAGTTGCCTTCTTTTCAGTTGTAAGTGAAATTAGACCGAATGCGATTAATTTCAACATGGGAAATAAAGTTTAAAAGAATCAAAGCACAAGTCTGTAAATAAGCAGCTTCACTGAGAAAAAATGCTATTGAATCTATAGCACGCATATTCACATACGTTCAAAAGCAGACGTCATTAACTTAATGCAATATGTAGTTCAATTTATAGCATCACTATTGAATCAAAGTAGTCATTTTCTGATTTAAAAGCAGTGCTATAAAATAGACTACATATCAAATCAAGTTACTGACATCTGCTTTTGAACATATGTGAATATGCGTGCTATAAATTCAATAGCATTTTTTTCTCAGTGTATGTCTCAAAATCGTTTTCAAAAAAACTACAGTAGTACCTTTCTTCATAAAATATATATTATAGCAGGAGATTACAATTCCACAACAATAAATACACTTTACACGCGTAACCCAACGAACTTCACTTCCATGACATTAAATATCCAATATTTATTTTTAGATAGGGGAGACTGGGGCGAAAGGTTAAACTGTCAAAACAGTTAAAATTCATTATCTTTCGAACGGAAATAGTTAGAGCTTTGCAATTTTAATTATAGAAGGGTGTTTCACACTAAATAAATGTCCAAAGTTATGTGACATTCTGTTCATTTTTGTGGTGTTCATATTTAAAGTTTGTTTTCACCCTACTTTTAAAAATTTTTTCGTAAAAGAAAATATCAACTTTAAAGTATATTTTTTGAATTTATTCTTATCGCGATTTTTTAGGTCCTTATTTGGGTCCCCTGAAGAGATACCTAAAGGTATTTGCTAAATATCTTTAGTCAGATTTTTTATATTTGTTGTTAAGAAGAGGTTCCCATTGCGGGAGTCAAAAAATTGATTTCTTTTTTATTGTATTTTTTGAAAGCTATATATATGTAGAATATGTGTATAGCGATTTTTTTATCCGAAGAATATGTGTCCTGACGCGGTAAAAGGGACCTTACGTCCACAAAAATTAATTTTGAGTTATTAATACTATTCTATAGATTTTGAGTTGCTCTTTCACATACGAAAATCAAAAATTTATTTTACTTACAAATTTTTTTATTATTAACGATCAAACTTGTTCAATTTGAAGTGTTTTACATACAAGCAGAAAGCAATTCAGAAAATCAGCCCCTCTATTTTTTTATACTACCTTACATGCTATACACATACGATTATTTTGCTTCGTGTAACATGGACAAATATCAATGTGTGGCGACTAGTGGGGCAGAACTTTAACTGAACATCTCCGCCAATCAGAAAGATTCAACTTCTATTACAGTTTCTGTATAATTCACTGTTTTAGCGTAAGACCTTACGTCAGGACACATATATTCGTTTTTATAGTCTTGAACTCACCGGCATCCCGAGCACTGAGTAACAAATGTCAGGCAAATCAAATCGATTTTAAAAATTATGTAAATCTGACTTCAGAATCGTAAAGAGCGACTCTAAATACCTATAGATATTTATCATATACGCAAATTGAACAAAGAATTGCAAAGAATACAATTATTGCACAAAAAATTTTATCAGATTTTATATGCGTTTTTCTCGAAACAAGATTTTTCAAACTGGTGGGCATCGTAGCGTCTAAACTATTCAATTAATCAACTTCGGGTTTGCGGTTAATTTAAGGTAACTAAATTCTTCTGGGGTTATACCTATAATATGATAAAATTGTTAATAATAGAGATTTTTACAAGAGATCAAATATGGAAAAATAATGTGTCCGCCATTTTGTTAACTTTTTAACTATTTTATAGATATAACCTATTCTTTAGGGCGTCATCTTTATAAAAAATTTTGAGTTTTTGTTTTAGACTAAAACTTGCGCAGTGTAGAATGCCCACCGTTTTCTCTATTTAAAAAACATTATTTTCTAGACTACCTCAATAATAATTCTACCATGTTTCTTTTAGACTCAATAAATTCGTCAATTTCTCTAAGAAAGGCAGTAATAAAATTGGAAAGGTTGTCAGTTCCACAAACGGATTTAAATGATACCAGTGCAGCTCACAGTGGTGCAACTGAAATTTTAGACCTGATCGGGGATAGTTGGGTGAATGACTCCATTGGTTCCGCTGGATGCAATGGAAATATTTTCCATTCCACACATCTTAACGGATCCAAGAAATCTTTTTCGACTTATGAGTGCGGTAAGCATGAATGGAATAAAATAAATCTGATTTGTTTATGTTGGTGTCTACTTTTAGTCTATTGTCTATATAAACTGTATCAAATTATCAAAGCAGCTAAAGGCAATTAAAGAACAAATTACTATTATTTTTGAATTACAAATGAAAAATTCAACTTTATTTGCAATTAGTGACATATATTAAATATCATTAAACTCTTTGGTTTGTAGGGGAGAGTGGGACAAACTGGCCATACTAACGGTTTTTCGACTCTTGTGACTAAGTGAACCAACCGATTTAATTTTTCATTTTCTTGTTTGAAAAATCATTCAATTGCGCAACTTTTTCCCAGAGATACCTATACTTTTTCTTTTATTGTTCAGTTGCTGTGTTAACTTTAAAAAATCTTGCAAACTGGACGGTTTACCCCACCCTCTGGGGTAAACCGTCCAGTTGGATTTTTTATATCCATAATATTGTATTTACATAATCTACAATAACAAGAAATTAAAGACTCATGTGAACAATCAATGGTTGTAGTAACATAAATTATAATACAGGATTGAATTTTAATTAAATAAATATTTTCTTTAATAACAAAACAAAAATCTTTGTTATTATCAGGAAAACAATATTAAAGGGTCCAATTCTCATTGGAAGATAATTATTTTTCATTATAAGCAAATATTTTAATAAAAGAAACATAAATTATGCTGAGAAGTGTACCTTCGAAACCTAAGGCAAAATGTTTGTAAATATTACACGATTTCCTCAGAATGTCCTTAAGAATAAATTCGCAAAAGTGTATAACGGAACTAGAAAAAATGTTTTGCTTCCAGCATTTCAAAACACCTAACTCTAAACCAATGAGTATAATGATATCTATTAGATATATTAGATATTTTTCATAAAATTTTCTAGTAAATTCAATTACAATTCAATTACAATTCAATTCGTCAATTCAATTTAAAGAAATAATATTCTACTTTTCATTTCAGTAGTCGTCCAAAAACACTGCAAAAAAATTCAATTTACGATTTACTTTTATATAATTACTCATTTAATTTAAAACTTCTAATGATTTTTGTCTTATTTGATTGCAAATATAATTAAGATACCAATCAAATAGTTCGCCATTAAATTAATTTATATAAACAGAGTTATTTTTCAAAACTTTATTTTTATTAAATAAACTTTAATTTTATTAATTTAGAAAATGAGGAAGCTGATTCAACTCCACCACGAAAATTAAATCCATCAGAAACTTTAATTATCAACAACAACGACGAAAAAATAGAACCGGTTTGTTTTTCCAAGGAGAAAAATCCTTCGCACGGTGGAAGAGCCACTACAGTATCTAAAAGGGAAGAAAACTTTCTATTAAGAATTGATGGTGATAGTCAACAAGAAAATAAATCGAAGGAATTATATACTCACCTATCATAAGACATTAATAATGATTCTTTAATTTATCCTGAGAAGAAATCTTTGAAAGACAGTAGATGCATCGTAGTACCTGAAAATCAAATAAAAGTTGTGATAGAAAATGATGCCGATAGTCAATTAGATCTTGCATTTGTCGAAAATTCTATCCTTTCATCAAATCAGTCTATTATCACCACTGCATCTGTAAAAAAAGAAAAAATTATATTGAGGAAGGATGACGACAGTCTGGTTCATGATAAAATAGCAAAAATAGAGTCTATTTCTCCACACAAAGTAGAACAGGTTAAATTGAGTACTGCAGATTCGGTGGTCGATTCTGTTAAACAATCCTGTTTCGACGAAAGTACAGTTCCTATAGCATCTGAAAAGGGAGAAAAACTTCTAATCAAATTAGATCTCGAGAATCAATCAATTACAAAAGTAAATTCTGCAAATTGTTTCGACAACCAACCCTCTTCACGTGACAGTAAATCCGACGTTGTTTCGCAAAATAATGTATTTATCACCGTACCTGATTATCAATTGCAAGCTTCTAGTAACAATGACACCAGGCAAGATCAACTCGAAATTTTTCCTCATCAGTCAGAACAGGAAACACTTATAAATGAAAATTCTTTATCATATTCTGATGAACAGCCGATTCCACATGATTGCACACCGATTGATTCCACACCCTTCGTCGAGTCTGAAATTGAAATTGAAACATCAGTTATTAATGAAGTCAATAATAATATAATTCTCGAAGTTAATAATTCTGACAAACCTATAAACATTGACAGTTGTGAAATTATATTTGTCGACACAATTTTACCAGGACAACAATTTCAAGAAGAAGATAATACAGTTCAATCTGTTAAGCCAAAAATTATTAATGAAATTATAATTCCACCCAGTGAAAGAATTTCATTAATTTCTGCAAATGACGAGAATAGTGCGTTAAATACGGTTCCGGAGAATGAGAATGCTGATGAAGATCACGATGATTATGAATATGACGAAGATGATGAAGATGATGAAGATGATCTGTGTGATAAGGATTACCTGCCTATGGATGATGACCAATCTGAAGAAGATTCAGACGATGATGAAGATGAAAACCTTAATGAAAAATCCGAATGCACCTTAAACGCAACTCAAGAATCTACGATAAATGTGTCTACTTTTTCTTCCTTGTACGCAGGCCCTGGAAAGTCAGGAATACCGGCTGCTGGTTTGGAAGTACTTTCGTCAAAAGGAAAAACTGGAAAATCAAAAGTACACTTTTGTTACTATTGCCATACAATGCAGCTTTCCATTGCCCGTCATTTGGAAAGACGGCATGCAGATGAACCCCTGGTGAAGGAATTTATGTCTTTAAAAAAGAAAAGCAACGAAAGAAAAAAAAAAATTAGTGTTATCAGAAAAAAAGGAGACTTTTTACACAATACGAGCAATGATCACAATAAAGGTTTTATAATAACTGTTCGAAGATTACAGGTTGGTCGAGAGAAAGCAGCTGAGGAGATAATAAATTGTCCGAAATGTTACGGCTTCTATACAAACAATAATATTCGTCATCATTATGCAATATGTAGTGAATCAAGTTCAGCCAGTACGAGGTCCATATTGCAAAATGCAGCACGCAAGATCGGTCGTGTTCATATTGACGCTAGTTATAAAATGAGGCATCAAATACTTCCTGTTTTAAGAAACAACGACGAAATTACTAACATCATCAGGTACGATAGGCTCATTATACTTTACGGCAATTTTCTTTCAATAAAACATAAAAAAGATCAGCAGGATAACCTGATTCGTGCTCAACTTAGATTGCTTGGTAGGTTGGTTTCCGCATTAAAAGGAATTGATAATAAAATTGAAGATCTAGCTGCAGCATTCCATCCGACATTGTTTAATAAAGTGTTAGAAGCAGTAAATGTTGTCGCACAGTTTAATGAACGGAATCAAAAATATGGATCACCAAGCACAGCTTCTAAATCATTAGAAGCTTGCGAACTACTAAGAAATTATTCAACACTTTGTGGAGCAAAGAGACCTGAAACTCTTAGAGGAACGACACTAAGAAAGCACCTAGCAACAACTTGTTCAGAAAAATATTCGGAAAAGCAAATTTCTCGAGTAGCGCAATTCATGGGACACGATTTGAAAATTCACAAGAATATTTATCAGCAACCAACAGCTGCAACAGATATCATCGAGATGTCAGATGTATTAAAAACTACTCAAAATCCTAACAAAGGTTCGTATTTTACTTACTTATGCCCAACATTTATTTTCACTAGGACTTTTACTTCACTTTACTTTAAACTATCTCTTCACTTTCACTCTTACTGACACTATCACCCCTTCTAGCAAAAATTGATAAAAGACGATTGAAAACAATAGGAAAAAATTTCTATTGTCATCAATCGCGTTCTTGCAATTGAGGCGATTTACTTTTTTAATCGTTCTCAATCGTGTTCAATTAATTGCACACAGAATAAAAGTACGTTAAATTTTTATTGACTTGGTGCTTAACTTTTGGATAGGATATAAAGTGATATAAAAATTTTAACATTTTAAGTAGATAATATTTGGGTGATTTTTTTAAAGTGCTACTTTTAAACATCAATTTATTTTTTTTCAATTGTATAATTTTTCTATTAAAACAGGGCTCGAACTAGGTCTTTAAATACCGTAACAGTCCGTAACTTTGCTTGAAGTCCGTAAAAGTCCGTTTTTTTGAAAAAAGGTCCGTAATTTCCTTAAAAGAGAATAAAAAGTTCGTAAATTGTACGATATAATTTGGATAATTTTAGAGAAATTACAAATGATTACAGAAATTCAATTATTTTCAAAAGTAATAAAATTCTTCGCAGAAATTCAATTATTTTTAAAAATTTTCCTCAATTCAATGATTTTTAATATCTACTGTTTTCATAAAATTTTCCAAAAGAATTGAATTAAAAAAAATTAATAAAATTCTAGACAAACTTTTAATTATTTTCAAAAAATAATAGAAATTTCACAGGAATTTCATTTTTTACAAATTTTTTTATAAATTTCTTCGCAATCATTTAATTATTTATAAAAATAATAACATTCTTTTTAGAAATTTAATTATTTTCATAAATAATGAAACTCATTGCAGAATTTCAATTATTTTTAATACAATTTTAATCGAATTCCTCGAACAAAATTTAAAAATTTCATTAAAATTCATCAAAACAATTCAGTTACACTGAGAAAACGTTATACTATATTTAAATAGAAAAATAATTTTAAGTGATTTTATTTAATTAGAATTAGTTTGTAAGCTTAATTCCAATATATAAAAAATATTTACTGCTTTGATTATTCAAAAATAATATTTGTTTGAATAATTATATTTAATTCAAACATATTTTCTGCTGTGATTTAAACAAAAATTATGTTAAAAAATTTTATGTTTGATTCAAACTTAAAAATTGATTATAAAAAATTTAAAATCACCCACAACTTATGTTTGAATTAAATATATTATTTCTTTAAATGAACCAAAAAATATGTTTGAATTGAACTTAAGTATTTGACTGTAGAGAAAAAGTATTTTAAGTTTAATTTAAAAAAAAATTTTAATCAAATACATCGTTTTCTCAGTGCATTTAAAAATGTATACATAAAATTCTTTATGAAAATTCAATTTTAAGAAACATGCATTTATTCAATAAATTGTTTTTTTTTGTGGTTATATAATTGAATTCTAGTAGAATTTTCTCATAAACATTAATTTAAAAATGGATTTCAGTTAAAATTTTATATTATAATTGAATTTTAAAAGCATTAGAGCGTAAATTTTTAGAAATAATTAAATTTTGAAAAGGTTTCAAATTAGAGTCTGAAAATTTAAATTTTTCATATTTTTAGCTAATAATTCTGTTGAATTAATTTTTTTGAGAAACTTTAATTTCTGATTTTTTTTTAAAATTATTTAAAGTTTTTATTGTTTAATATATATTTAATTGAAGAAGTTACGAATAATTGAAATTTTGTAAAATTGAATTGTAAACAAATGAATTTGAAACTATTAAAGAACTTTTTCAAAATTATTCAAAATAATTGATTTAAAGAAAAGATGCTTAGTTAAAAACACGAAAAAAATTCAATTTTGTAAAAGTTACAAATAAATGCAAAAATTAAATTATTTTCAAGAGTAATAATATTCTTCGCAAAAATTAAATATTGTTGAAAAGTAACAAAATTCTTCTTTGGGAGTCAATTATTTTCACAAATAATAAAAATCATCGTAGAATTTCAATTATTTTTAAAACAATTTAAATCGAATTTCTCGAAAAATGTAATTATTCTTAAAAATCCTATTAAAATTCGTGGAGAGAATTCAATTATTTGAAAATTTGTTAATAACGATTCTTTATGGGAATTGAATTTTAAGAAACATTCAATTATTTATTTTTGTGTTTATAAATAATTGAATTCTATTAGAATTTTCTAATAAAAATTGATTTAAAAATGAATTTCAATTTAAATTTTAGATAATAATTAAATATTGAAAGTAATATAGCGTAAATTATTAAAAATAATTGAATTTTGAAATTAATTTTTTTGAAAAAGTTTAATAGAAATTTTTTTGATATTATTTTAAGTTTTTATTTTTTAATATTTATTTTATTGAAGAATTTACGAATAATTCAAATTTTGTAAAATTGAATATTGTAAACAAATGGAATTGAAAATTGTCAAAGAACAGTTCCGAAAATTATTGAAAATAATCGATTTAAAGAAGAATTTTAGTTAAAAGTTCTTGTAAAAAATAATTGAATCGTAAATAATTTTATCACTCTGTCATCTTTATGGTACTACTACACTTTAGAAGTCTCTTAAAAGACCAAATTTTAAAAAAAATTTCTTAGGTCTTTTATTATAAATATGAAAAAAACTTTTTTGCCTACATTACTACATATATGGAGAATAAAAATAATGGTTTGTTTTTAATTTTTATTTAATATCATAATCTGCAGACACCATCCAGATCGAAACTCCAAAAAGTTAATTGTCCAATTGCGGACAGTTTATCTCAAGATTGACAAATGGGAAACAAAAAATCCAAACTGCTTTTTAAAAAGGAAGGTGTTTCGCATAGAAATCCACCACAGTAATGAAAAATCGACTAAAATAAAAAAAATAGCAGATGTTTCAATAATTTTTTTAAAAATACACTATGTTTTTCAGTATCTTTATAGTCCGCAAAATTTTTTTTTTTAATATTTTGACTATTTTCTGATGAATTCACACACATGACATGCTAACAAACAAAACGACTTATTATTTATTAAAATCGTTTCAGTAGATTTAGAGATAAAGTGTCCGCAATTTGAAAAAACGTTATTTTGAGAAAAAGCGTTTAAACCTTATATGTATCGTTAGAGGCCATTCATAAATTACCTAAAATTTTTTTGCAAATTGAAAGCCCTTCACTTTTTTTATGTCAGGCACTGTTACATACATTAACACTAATATTTTTACTGGTCGTCACAAAAAGCTGGACCCCCACCATCCCCTTAAAGACTAACTTAATTTGTCAATAGCTCTTTATATTTATTGAATAATTTTTGAAAAATTTACTTTTATTTTTCACAATTGGTTATGAATACTTTAGGAGGTGTTTTCTGAAGTCATAAGGAGTTAAAACTTGGGCTGGTTATATTTTTGTCAGTAATTGGTCCGTAAAGTCCATATTTTTAAATACTTTGACTGGTTCGAGCTCTGATTAAAACTACTTTATTTCATACTCAAGAGTAAGATCTTTAAATTACTAAAAATTAATTGTTAAAAATATTAGTTATTCTTCTTTGAAAAAAATTGACTTTGTTGTTCCTTTAGATTAGTTTTATTTAATTCGCGAATTTTTCTATTAAAAAACACACTAATATAGTTTACGTGTAATCCAAAATAAAATTACAATGTTAAAACGCTTCGCGCGAAAGCTCCCTGGTTTCACAGGGTGGAAAGCTGACCGGGATTTTAAAAATTGGAATGGAAATGACCAGGAAAATTTTTTTGAACCGGGAATTTCTTGTGTTCTTTCCATTATTTGTTCTTAAAATTTGTTAAATGTCCTAAAATTATTTTTTTTAATTTTACCAATGTAACTCTAATTTAATTTAAACGTCTTTTTATGACAATCTTTTAGTGTTTTTCTGTAGCTGCTACTACTTAAAAGCGTTTAAAAGTTACAATTAAATTTTCTATTCTTCCGTATATTCAGCAAAATTCTAGGGGGTTAACAGTATATAAAAAATAATATAATTGAAAAGAATTTAATTCAAACGCCTTCATGCTTTTTCATTCTCATTCTTGATCATTTAAAAAATTATGCAATAATTTTGTATTAAAAGAAACTTGTAAATAATTAAATTAATTCTGGTCGTTTATAAGACTAAAGGCAACAATTATTCATTAAAAACTAATAAATTTATGATTATCCTGCTCAGAAACAGGACATCCTAGTATATCCAAAGGTTTATTATCTTGTTTCTATCCCAGGCTATCCCTTTTTTATTCCCCTCAATTTCTTTCTATCTTCCCTTTTTATTCAATCTCTTTTAATAACCCTTACTTTATCGCCTTTTATCCTCTTACTATTCACTTCTTTCCCTTTCTATCCCTATTTAAATCTCAGTCCATTCTTGTCTCCTTTTATTCCTTTGGTTCTATCGGAGCACGAAGAAAAATGCGTTTGCTATTATATGGATAGCTAATTTTTAGCTATTATAGTTAACAATTGCTGTTTTAGCAAAACAAGTTAGCTATTTTAGCTAATCATTAGCTGCATTAGCTAACAATAATTGCTATTCATATAATAGCAATTAAGGTTAGCTAAGGTAGCTAAAAATTAGCTGAAATAGCTAACTATTTTTCTCCGTGAGTCTATCTCTTTTCTATTAAATTTAAAAGAATTCGATTTTTTCTTTTTTCTTAATCTTTTTCAATAACCTTCATTATACCCCATTGAATCTTTTTTCAATCCCCAAAGATAACTTTTTATACCCTTTTCAATGTCACTTCATACTTATCCAGTTTTATATCTCCCTGCTGGAGGTCAAGGGATAGGAATCCTGTCTCCTTGAATATTTGTTTATCTCTGAGATGGAAAGAGTTAAAGTTTATCTCTCTTAATCTATCTTCATTTTTATTACTACTATCGCTTTCTATCTTCTCTTCTTCTCAATCTTCTTGAATAACATTTTTCTTATCTTCTTCAATACTTTTCCTATCTACTTTCTTTCCTTTCTGTCGCTGCTTTAATCTATTTAATCTTTAAACTATAATTAAATAAAAAACTTTAATCCAAGAACACACTGATCCCTGCTTATGACCTTCCTTTATCCCAGGCTTTTCCTTTTTTAATCCTTTCAATCTCTTTTTATCTCATATTTTTTCTCAATCTCTTTTAATAACCCTTATTTCATCCTTCTACTATTTACTTCATTCTCTTTCTATCCTCATTTGAATCTTAGTATTTACTTTTTTCCTTATCTTTGTAAACAACATTTTTATCCCACGTGCACAAAAATGGCGCTTTTAGATAGCTGACGACAGGGAGTAAAGTCACTCATTTGTTTGACCATATGAAAATGGCGTCCATTTTCTCCCATGTGCAAACATAACAGCTAATCCCATGCGTTATTTTTGCCCAAGGGAGAAAACGGCCGCCATTTTCATGCAAGTCGTCTGCTATCTGAAATCGACACTTTTGTGCATTAGGAATAAAAAATATCGTAAGTAACACGGGAATAAAGGCAGCCAATTTGTTTACGATGATTTTTGTGACACCATTGGAGGTCTCGGGGCGCCCTCGACCTCCACTCGTGTTACAAAAATCACCGTAAACAAATGGCTGCCTTTATACCCTTGTTGCTTAATATACTATTGTTTTATACCGATCTATCCTTTTTATCTTTGTACTTCTCTCTTTTTATCCACATTTTAATCTTAGTACACACTCATCACCATTTACACCTTGAGTTTAATCTTAGTCTATCACCTCTCGATTCGATTCAATCTCTTTCCATCACCTACTTTTGCTCAATCTCTTTTAATATTCTTTACTTTATCTCTATTAATTCTTTTACTATTCACTTTCTTCTCTTTTTATCCTAACTTTATATATTCTAATGCCATACTTTTTTCTTTTTATCCCCTCGATTCTATATCCAGTCTATTTCTTTCCAATTCGATTGAAAAAGGCCTTTTCTTCTTTTATCTCAATAATTTTGTTATGACATTTATTATGCACCTTTTAGCCCTTATACTATTCTCTTCTTTTTCTTTCTAATCCCAATTACATATCAGTACATACAATACTTATCACTTTTATTCCTTTTACTCAATTGCAATAGACTGCAGTCTATTTCCTTCCTATACATTGAATTAGCTACATATGTGACGATTTCATGATAAACAAAGAGAAATTAAAACTTTAAAAAGGAGATCAACTGAGAGATAAAGAGTGATAGAGTAAGAGATAAAAAGAGATCAATACAGTCCCAAAATTTAAAAGGTGGTTCAAGAAAAATATCTTCCAAGCTAGCGTGGCTGTGTGACATGTGTATTCGACTTGCGTTCCGAAGGTTCAGGGTTCGAGCCCTCCTGCGTGCGAAATTTTTCAAATTTGGTTTTAAGTGTTATGTGTACAATGTTGGTTAATAATGTGAAATGAAATATAGATTTAAACAATAAATAATAATTTCATAACAAATAAATAAATAACTTGATTTGTTAAAAAATAAAAATAGGTTATAAACAGAAGTACGAAAACTATAAAAATATTTTTATTTAAATAATAAATTCAATTGAAATTGTAATACTTCATAAAGTCTTTAATATTGTTAATAATATTGGTTAATTAATTCTTTATATATTAAAAAGGATAAAAATTTGCAGCAAAGAGAAATAAAAAGAGATAAAAGTACATAGGTATACAAAGAGATCGATAGGGGATATATCATCGGAATATGTTGAGGACATTCTCAGAATATCTTAAGGATATAATAAAAATATCTCTAGAATTCCCTAAGAATATTCCTAGAACGTTCAAAGCCAATTTGAAAAAATATCAACTTTCTTTTACTTATATTTTGAATATATTATAGATATTCAGTGACATTTTTATTAACTTATTCAATTTATAATTGTATCTTAATTTCTAGATTTACTTTATCTAACATGTAAGAAATTATTCTAAATTATTCGATTATTATTATTCCCAAGTTAAAACTTCTTTTTAATATTAAAAATTGAAGCACCAATTAATATCGTATACTTTCTTCTTCATGGTTAATTTGCAAATATTATCAATCCGCAATAATATTATTCCCTTTTTCAGGTCAAAATAAAAAAAGAAGCATCGGAACTTCTGACAGCGACTCGGACGTTTCAATCCAATTGAAACATAAGAAAAAAATTGTACGATTTTCAAACAGTCACGAAGATCCTAAAAACTCAAAACTGCAAAAAAAAATGGAAGGTATGATTTAAAAAGAAAAAAAAAGTATTCAGAATAGAGAAAAAGAATTGGTGGAGACGTTCGGTGAATGCGTTTTCGCGACAAAACCGTATTGGTGGGTTACGGTGAATACATTTTGCTTACCGTGAATACATTTTTTTTAAACTTTCGATTTAAAGATTCCTAAGTAAAGCTGAGAATATTTATAAAGAGCGTAAGTGACCTGAAGTATAAAAATGACGATTGCGAGAAGGAAATAAGAAATTTTGAGAAAAAGCGAAAAATTAAATGTGGCAAACCTTCAACGTATGATGATGAAAAGGAACATTGACGATACCGACAGAAACTTGAGAAATCCAAGTAAATGTATGTGAAACAGTAAATTCCGCCGGTAACGTAAAAGTTCCTTTTAATCATCATACAACAAACATTAATCATTCACATTTATAGTTGATCCTTTTTTGTATTTTCTTTTAAAAAATTGCAAACATAACCTATAATTTTATGCTATTAAGGTCCCTTTCTTTAGATCGCGTCACATTTCATTTTCGTGCCAACAAGATACTAAATTCACACACTGTATTTAACTTTATTAAAGGGTTGATAAAGTTAACAATCTATCCAAATCATTTTTCACTTAAAGCTTCTTTAAATTTCATGTATCGACAGCACAGCCGTCCTAACACAGAAATGGGCTTTTTCAGAAAAATATTTTCAAAATTAATTAAAAGTTTCAAAATTATTAAAGAACTCAGAAAAAATCCGTAGCATGGTGGGATACGAGCCAACGACCTTTCTATTGCCAGTAGACTGCTTTGACTACTGAGCTACATGCACACCGAGATTCTCCGAGTTCATTGATATATGTATATAGTAGCGAATGATAAATTCCTTTCCTATAAATGTATTTAATTTTTTCTTAACTCAGAAACTAAATTTTTTAAATCATTTTTTTGACCATTTTTCATTTCGATTTTTAATATGTAGACAGTAGTAATTGTTTTGATTTCTTCAGGTCGAAATATAGAGGCGAACATCACAACTTCCGAAAGCGATTCGGACTCTTCAATTCAGTCGAGACAGAGCACGAAAACAGTCGATTTTGCAAATACTCTGAAAAAGTCAAATATTTCAAATGTGGTAAATACCAAAGGTACGCAAAAAAAATTGAAACAGTAGATGAATATATGCCAATCAATCCAATATATCAATATCAATCCAATCCACCTGACTTGGATTGATTGATATATTTTCATCTACTGTTTTATATTTTAGACTAAGACAATAATTATTCTCAATTAATCTATTTCACTTTAATTTTTTCAATTAACCCCTACTCAGTCTAGTTAAAAATTGCTCATAGGCCTAAAACGGTCCGAAAATTTTCTAAAAAAGTGTGATCTCATCATGTATATAAGTTTTTTTGGTCGCTGTATTCAAATTTAAGGTTTGCTTTCCATAATTTGGAATGGCAGATAATTTTAAAATTGATGCGTTTCAACCAAAATTCATTTCTCAGGAGTTTTCGAGGTCGCTGATTACCAATCTAATGACAGATTTCCAAAATTCAAAATGGTGGATCCAATATGGTGACCAAATTTTTTAATAGTTGGCGGATATGTTTAAAAATATTTACTCGGGAGTTTTTAAAGTTATGAAATTCGAATTTAATGTGAAATTGTAAGTTGTAATTCTCTTTTTATTTTTTTAATTACAGAACCGTACGCTACACTTCTAATTAGTCATAAACACTGCCATCCATAATTAAATGGACATTGTCATTTAAAAGGGTGTTCATTGCACACCCCTTTTACATTATAGTGTGAAAAGAATTAAACGTAGGAAAACAATAAAAATTATCTCTATTTTTTCCCTAAAATCAGCCCAGATAGCCAAGCGTACTAATGGTCCAAAATATCGATAAATAAATTTAAATCTACATTAAATAATTATTAGAATGTGTTCAAGAAGGTTAAAAAATGTTAATCAGCTTCGGAGAAATTAAGAAAATCATGCAAAATCAGATATACAGAACAAAAAATTTGACTTAATCTCTTCTATTTTGTGTCATATTTTTATAATTTCACCAGCTGTTAGGAAAAAATAGAGATATTTTACTCTTTTTGTTTTGATCGTTTAAAGCTTTTTACATAATTTTTAATTGTTTTAGTCCATTTTGGGTCCGACATTTTATATTTTTTAAAATCTGATTTCATATTCGGATTCAGCTATCCCAAAAACTTTAGTATACCCGTCGATACTGAAATCAAAGTATATTTAGTAATTTTTTTAAATGGCCATATGTGGCCACTGACACAAAGGTTATACGACTTTGTCTTGTCATATATGGGTCAGGGACTGTCAAGGGGTTGAAGTGCTTTAATAGAGATTTAATAGTCTTAAAAATTTATTTTTTTGATCGTCTCTTCATTTTGATTTTTAATATGTGGATCAGCAGTAACAGTTTTGATTTCTTCAGGTCGAGATACAGGGGCGAGCATTAAAACTTCCGAATGCAATTCGGACTCTTCAATTAAGTTGAAGCAGAGCACGAAAATGGTTGATGTTCCAAATACTCTGAAAAAGTCAAAGACTTCGAATGTGGTAAATACCAAAGGTACGCAATTTAACTACATATATTAGATTAATTCATTACACTGCAGATACTTAGAATGCGATCACCTTTTTGATGGGGTTGTCCATATATTGCATCACTAACAACCTGCAGAAAAAGTGTTACTAATACAGTCGAACCTGGATAAGCGAGAGTTCGAGGGACCGGCAATTTTCTCTCGCTCATAGAGGTTTCTCGCTTATCCAGTTTCTCACCTACAGAAGCCTGTATATGTATCAGAGCATATTATAAATTATAAACTCGGCAAAAATATTTTAGAGTTTCCCATTAATTGAATTGTTTGATATTTGTTATTTTGGGGTTTTTGGAGTCGCTGATTATGAATGCGTACTCAGATTTTCAAAATTTGAAGTTTGGGTACGCTGATTACGGATTTGGAGTCAAATTTTTAAAGTTTTAACTAGCGAATCCAACATTGCCGTGGATTTGATTGGTGTGATGTAAAAGTTAAGGGGCACACCTAGTGTGAGTGACTGAAAAAAACGGTGATTTTTAGGAATTTTTTTCAGGGAAATTATTGCATCTAATTTTTTTTAAAGTTTTGTACATGTATATTTGTATAAATAGTGAACATTTTGTAATTTTTTTAAAGAAAAATATCTTTTTTTAAAAAAGTTATTCGCTATCTCCTGAGTGTCCGAAAAAAAGTTCTCCCACTGCTGCAGTGATTGCGGCCTTCTCAGTGACCTAAATCAAAAAAACCAAAAAGATTATTAAACTAGAAGATATTTGCCGTACAATGACCCTCGGATGTCAAAAAATATTGAATTGCAACAAAATGGCGGAGTTTTGAAAAAAGCTTTTAAATTTTGCCAAAAAAATCCGATGGTTTTTGGCATCCCAAAATTTTATTTTTCATCCAATCAAAAAACTGGAGCCTCATTGTACGGCAAATATCTTCTAGTTTAATAATCTTTTTCGTTTTTTTGATTTCAGTCACTCAGAAGGCCGCAATAACTGCAGCAGTGGGAAAACTGTTTTTTTTATATAGCGAATAACTCTTTAAAAAAAGGTATTTTTCTTTGAAAAAATTACAAAATGTTCACTATTTATACAAATATACATGTACAAAACTTTTAAAAAAATTAGATGCAATAATTTCCTTGAAAAAAATTCCTAAAAATCGACGTTTTTTTCAGTCACTCACACTAGGTGTGCCGCTTAAGTTATTTTATTCAACAGATTACAAATATATTTTCTAGTTTTAGTATAGGCTAGAAATACAATCTAACATTTAGCCCAGTCTCCCCTATATTTATTATATTAAAAATCGCATATCAGACTCTGCAATTTAAATTATTTATGAGTCAAATTTGTAGCTGTTGAGATCCTTTTACTGATGATATAAATTATAAATTATTATTATTATTATTATAATTATTATTATAATTCATATAAATTATTTTTTTTAATGAGTTATGAACAAAAAAGCTTAGGTATGGCAATCTGCAAGCCTTTCCCCTGCAAAAAGAATTTACTCTTATTATTTAAGTTCCCACGAAATTAGTATACAGAAAGTTTAATTTAATTTATATCAAATTTTAGATATTGGTGTCAAAAAGAAAAAAACCAGATGGACACAGAGTGAAATTGATACAGTATTAAATGCCTTTCACAGAAATATTGAGGAACAAAGCCTACCATCCGCATCACAAATATCGAAAATAAAGGAGGAGAATGCGTGCCTCTGTAACAGGACCACTGCAACTATTAAATCTTGGATTCACCATTACATAAAAACAAACAAAACTAGTCACTGAAAGAATCATTTTTATACAAAGACTAATCTTTTCATTTGTGTCTGGCCGGTAGTACACATCACATAATTTTATTTGCATTCTTATTTTAACTTTTAAAATTATCGATATAAAACATAAATAAGTTATTTCAGTCTTGGCTCACGAAATTATAATCTAAAATTTTGTTCACGAGTCATTCTTATTGTCCAGAAAATGTCAAAGACATGAGCCATTAGGCACACTCTCACTTTATTTCTGAAGTTAAGTTCACAAAAAATATTTTTTGATTATGAAAATATATATACATAGACTTGATGATACGAGTTTATGGTTCTACGGTTGTTATTTGAAGTATTTGGTGCAGAATAGTATAAATTAATATTAAGATTTTTTAGCAATCATTTTGCTCAACAAAGGTCAGTTGTTCATATTTATAAGCCTTGAAAAATCATTAAAAATGTGAGGCAATGTTCCTGAACAAATTTTTAGTATGCTGTCCAATGCGCCAACTACCTCAATTTAAAAATTTTTATTGTTCTTTTATACTATTTATAAGTCAATTATAATCAGCCTTATGTTCTAAGTAGAGTATTTATATGTATTTATAACTTACAAACTACTTATAAATGTATAACTTAAAGCATATACTTTGATGTACTAGCCTATGTCCTAAATTATTTCCTGTCTTTGCATCCAAATTTATATATTCCATAATGTGTCCAATAATTTTCTGATAGCTGTTACGGCCAATCAATCTTTATTAACCAAGTATATAGTCTCATAGAAATTGGTTCATAATTTCGTTCGGATTAATGATAGACTAACGCGGATCATTTTCCGACATTTTTGTACAATTATTTATGGAACTAATCCATACTAATATGTCAGGATTTAATCAGGATTAGTCCGAAATTTTTACCAGGGATGTAATATGATTCGGGTGGCCGACTATTACTGGATTCTTAAGTTGCATAGAACAACTCTGGTGGTTTGATCAAGCAATCGGCTGAATAAATTTTCACGGTCGGATCACTTAATCTGATTGGCTGAACTAAAGATTCCATTTTCACTATTTCAAATTTTCAGAAACAGCAAAAATGTAATTTGCTCTTCAACTAATCAAATTGAGTGACCTGTCTGTGAAAATTAATCTTGACGATTACTTGAATAAAACACCGAAGGTATAGAAGCACCTTTAGCATACATGTATTTCGGATTGTTTCGTATTTGTTTCGGAATATGATTTTACCACACTAATTCCGAATTGAACCGGATTAATGTCGGATTCTTCGCGTACAGATTTTGGATTATTTTGTATTTGTTTCGGATTATGCCTTTTTATTGGATTAAATCCAGATTGTTGCAGACAATTTCCGGATTCTTAGCATACAGATTTCGGATTTTTCGGTTTTTATCTTTCAATTAGATTAAGGGGGTATAAGGTTTTAACGGTGAAAAAAGCATGCTTTTAAGATTTTCTTTAACGTTATAGTCCGGGAGCTAGCGACCAAAACAACTATCTCATTTCCTACCGTCTGAAAATTTGAGTATAGATTACTGAAGACATGTAAATAACAAAAACCCACGTCTGGCAGGCCGGCGCTGGGGTAGGGGCGAATAGGTGAAAAATAATGTAAAATTTTCTCATTTCATACCGCTTAAAACCTTCAAAACTCGAAAGTTTACACCCACACGAGTATAAAAATGTGCGTCTGGCAGTTCTGGGGTGGGGCAAAGTACGTCTGGCAAAGGGTTAAAAACGCAAAAAAAACGAAAAATTTTTCTGATTTCATACCGATTAAAACCATCATAACTCGAAAGTTTACATCTATACGAGTGTAAAAATGTACGTCTGGCAGTTCCGGGGTGGGGCAAAGTTCGTCTGGCGAAGGGTTAAACACGTAAAAAATCGAAATTTTTTTTCTCATTTCATACCGATTAAAAGCTTTAGAAATCGAAAGTTTATATACAAACAACTGTGAAAATACCCATCTGGCAGCCCTTCGAAGATGCGGCAAATGGGTCAATAGGTAACAAATAACTTACATTTTTCTTATTTCATACCGATTAAAACCTTTATAAAACGAAAGTTTACATCTACGCAAGTGTAAAAATGAACGTCTGGCAGTTCTGGGGTGGGGCAAAGTACGTCTGGCGGCCTTTTGAAGATGTAGATTTTTACATTTGTTTAAATGTAAACTTTCAATATATGATGGTTTTAATCGGTATGAAATGAGAAAAAAATTTCGATTTTTTACGTGTTTAACCCTTTGCCAGACGAACTTTGCCCCACCCCGGAACTGCCAGACGTACATTTTTACACTCGTATAGATGTAAACTTTCGAGTTATAATGGTTTTAATCGGTATGAAATGAGAAATATTTAAATTATTTTTCACCTATTGACCCATTTTTCGCATTTTCGAAGGGCTGCCAGACATACTTTGCCCCACCCCAGAACTGCCAGACGCACATTTCTACACTCGTGTAGATGTAAACTTTCGAATTATAAAGGTTTTAATCGGTATGAAATGAGAAAATTTACTTTTTTTTCACCGCTTGACCGATTTGTCGCATCTTCGAAGGGCTGCCAGACGTACTTCGCCCCACTCCAGAATTGCCAGCCGTGTATTTTTACACTTGTTTGAATGTAAACTTTTGATTTCTAAAGGTTTTAATCGTTATGAAATCAGAAAAAATTTTCGATTTTTTTACGTGTTTAACCCTTTGCCAGACGTACTTTGCCCCACCCCAGAACTGCCAGACGTGTATTTTTACACTTGTTTGAATGTAAACTTTTGATTTCTAAAGGTTTTAATCGTTATGAAATCAGAAAAAATTTTCGATTTTTTTACGTGATTAACCCTTTGCCAGACGTACTTTGCCCCACCCCAGAACTGCCAGATGCACATTTTTACACTCGTGTAGGTGTAAACTTTTGAATTATAAAGGTTTTAATCGGTATGAAATGAGAAAATTTACTTTTTTTTCACCGCTTGACCGATTTGTCGCATCTTCGAAGGGCTGCCAGACGTACTTCGCCCCACTCCAGAATTGCCAGCCGTGTATTTTTACACTTGTTTGAATGTAAACTTTTGATTTCTAAAGGTTTTAATCGTTATGAAATCAGAAAAAATTTTCGATTTTTTTACGTGTTTAACCCTTTGCCAGACGTACTTTGCCCCACCCCAGAACTGCCAGACGCACATTTTTACACTCGTGTAGATGTAAACTTTCGAATTATGAAGGTTTTAATCGGTATGAAATGAGAAAATTTACTTTTTTTTCACCTATTGACCCATTTTTCGCATTTTCGAAGGGCTGCCAGACGTACTTTGCCCCACCCCAGAACTGCCAGACGCACATTTTTACACTCGTGTAGATGTAAACTTTCGAATTATAAAGGTTTTAATCGGTATGAAATGAGAAAATTTACTTTTTTTTCACCGCTTGACCGATTTGTCGCATCTTCGAAGGGCTGCCAGACGTACTTCGCCCCACTCCAGAATTGCCAGCCGTGTATTTTTACACTTGTTTGAATGTAAACTTTTGATTTCTAAAGGTTTTAATCGTTATGAAATCAGAAAAAATTTTCGATTTTTTTACGTGTTTAACCCTTTGCCAGACGTACTTTGCCCCACCCCAGAACTGCCAGACGCACATTTTTACACTCGTGTAGATGTAAACTTTCGAATTATGAAGGTTTTAATCGGTATGAAATGAGAAAATTTACTTTTTTTTCACCGCTTGACCGATTTGTCGCATCTTCGAAGGGCTGCCAGACGTACTTCGCCCCACCCCAGAACTGCCAGACGTGTATTTTTACACTTGTTTGAATGTAAACTTTTGATTTCTAAAGGTTTTAATCGTTATGAAATCAGAAAAAATTTTCGATTTTTTTACGTGATTAACCCTTTGCCAGACGTACTTTGCCCCACCCCAGAACTGCCAGATGCACATTTTTACACTCGTGTAGGTGTAAACTTTTGAATTATAAAGGTTTTAATCGGTATGAAATGAGAAAATTTACTTTTTTTTCACCGCTTGACCGATTTGTCGCATCTTCGAAGGGCTGCCAGACGTGTATTTTTACACTTGTTTGAATGTAAACTTTTGATTTCTAAAGGTTTTAATCGTTATGAAATAAGAAAAATTTTTCGATTTTTTTACGTGTTTAACCCTTTGCCAGACGTACTTTGCCCCACCCCAGAACTGCCAGATGCACATTTTTACACTCGTGTAGGTGTAAACTTTCGAGTTATGAAGGTTTTAATCGGTATGAAATGAGAAAATTTTACATTATTTTTCACCTATTCGCCCCCCTGCCCCAGCGCTGGCCTGCCAGACGTGGGTTTCTGTTATTTACATGTCTTTAGTAATCTATACTCAAATTTTCAGCCGGTATGAAATGAGATAGTTGTTTTGGTCGCTAGCTCCCGGACTGTTACGCAAAAAGTTAATTTATTTTATCGCTTTGCGTATAATATTGTAACATTTGCACAATATTTCTCTAAATTTTAATTAAAAAATATTAATTTTTAAGCAAGATAATGAAATTTTCCTCAGACGACCTAAAAAAATTGATTTGGGGTGTACGCTCTAACTCGCAACTGAATCATCCAAATCAAAAAAATCAAAGTGCTTCTGTCAAGGGAGATGTTTTTGAGGTACCGCTGTGAGCGTTTTTTAAACTACAAATTTTACAATAACAAGTTAATCGATTTTTTAAAGCGAAAGTCGAGTTTTTGGCTTTTAACTGCTACAAAAAATTGAAAAATAAAAAAAATTCCTTTCAGCGTTACTTCAAAAAACATCTCCTTTAATAAATGCACTTTGATTTTTTTGTCTTAGATGATTCTATTGCGAGTTAGAATGTACACCACAAATTAATTTTTTTAAGGCGCCTGAGGAAAATCTCATTATCTCGCTCAGTTTTTAATATTTTTCAATTAAAATTTAGAGAAATATTGTTTAAATGTAGCAATATTATATACAAAGCTATAAAATAAATTAACTTTCTGCGTATCGACAAAAAAAATTCTTAAAAACATGCTTTTTTTCACCGTTTGGACCTTACCCCCCTTAAATCCCAATTGTGCAGATAATTTACAGATTCGTTGCATACAGCTTTCGGATTGTTTCAGAATAAGATTTTGACACACTTAGTTTCAAATTGTTGCGGACTAATACCGGATTTCTTGCGAACAGAGTTCGGATTGCTCCGGACATTTTACGGATTAAGTTTTTTTAACTAGATTAAACTCGGATTGTTGCGGACAGATTCCGTATTCTTAACATATTAATGTCGGATAATTCCGTCCTTATTTTAGAAGAATTCTTCACCGGTCATAAATGCAGATTGTTGCGGACTAATTACGGACTGTACGACGATCAGATTTTTCAACGACCGCTTTATCTATGCTGTGGTAGGTTCTACGACTGGTTCGAAAAATTTACTTTTTGAATGGTTCTCTGTATGTTAAAAACTTGTTGGTGAATTTAAACTTGTGTTACACTTTTTTGAATAATATATGCATTTGCCTAGTCAAAAAATGTGGGAAATTAATCTCATAGATTTTAACAATTTTTATGTGTGATAATTCTAAAAACAGTGGATGTTTCAACGACCGTATTATCTATGCTGTGGTTGTTTCCACGTCCAGTTCGACAAAATTAGGTTTTCAATGGTTTAATTTTTTATTATAACTGGAGCGTGACGTTAACATGTGTTACACATTTTAAAATAATATATTGTTGACTATTTAAAATGAGAAACATCAATCTCATAGATTTATATACGACAACTGTATGACCACAAGATTTTTCAACGGCCGCTTTATCTATGATGTGGTAGATTCCACGACCATTTGGACAACATAAGGTTTTGAATGATTTTCTGTGTTTCTATAAACTTGTGAGTTACTTTTAGCATGTCTTACAGATTTTTTAATAATATTCTCTTGGCTAGTTAAAAAATTGGTGATATAAATCTCAAATTTTATGAATTTCCATATGTGATGATTGTAAAACCTTTGAATGTTTCGACGTCCGCCTTATCTATTCTGTGATATGTTCCACGACCAGTTTCAAAAGTTTAGTTTTTGTATGGTTCTATATTTGTTAAAAACTTGTGCACTACTTTTAGAATGTTTTACACATTTTTTAATAATATGGCTATTTGTGAATAATATTGGCTAGTTAAAAAATGGGAGAAATAAATCTCATAAATTTTATCAATTTCAACGTATCATAATTCTGAAACCTTTGGGGTTTTCAACGACCGCCTTATCTATTGTGTTAGGGTTTCCACGACCAGCTTAACAAGTTTACATTTGGAATGATTTTCTTTTCTATGTTTAATTGCAACTTGAGATTGCCTTACACCTTTTTGAATAATGTGCACTTGGCTAGTTACAAATTGCGGGCAATCAATCTCATCTAATTTAAAATCTACGTTCGAGCTTTGTAGTTGTTAAAAGTAGTGTACACTCTTTGAAAATAAAGTTTTATTAGGAACGTTATTTTGATGTTTTTGCTAGTATGTGCCTTGGCACGTGGAACGCCATTTGGAACACCCTGCCAATAAAGTGGTTAAAGTAAATTTTGATTTATATGTCACACAATAAGATTTAACGAAAATTAAGAGAGTTACAGTCGATTAAATATCAAATTTGACGAAAAATTTTGATGATTTGTGGACACTTAAGTAACTTTTACTATTTTTACCTCATTAAACAATAAAAAATATTTTGTTTTTCATTTTTTTTATTGAGAGTTTATAACATTGCGAAAATTTTTAGCCCTTGTTTACCTCGATTGTTTTGAAAATGACAAATGTAAACTGGATTTAGTGAACGAAACTACTGTTTCATTTTTAATATTCCTTCAACATTTGCATCAAAAATTTAAAAAAATTTAGTTATAAGCGCTAAAGATACTAAATTCAGTAAATAAATTCTGAAGTCGCTGATTTCGAATCGAATGTCAATTTTTCAAATTTCAATAGGGGCAATTCACATATTACGTCACAGTTTAAGGTGGAGGGGGGTCAAACAATGTGTGACACCCTGCAGAGAAAACGGCGCTTATGTATGTAATAGAGTGTGACATGGGGAAGAGGGTATCAAAAATTATCAAAAATAGTGTGACGTAATATGTGGATGGCCCCAAATGGCGGATCCAAAATGGCGGACAAGTTTTTAAAAGTCTATCAAATTCGTCTTAAAATCTGTTACCCGAGGGTTTTAGGGGTCGCTGATTACGAGAAGGGTTTAAGATTTCTAAAATTCAAAGGAGTAGATTCAATAGGTGCGAATTCGGCCCTGGTTAAAAAACCGGACAGATTTCGGACTAATCCGAAATTTGTCCGATACAATGCGGTTTATAGTCAGGTTTTTGTTACCCGCAATTAATCCGGAAAAATCCGAATTCTATACGGTTTGTGAACAACTAATAAAACCGGAGTTGGTCCGATGAAGTCCGAAATTAATCAGTTAATTTTAACTAGTTAATCCGGAATTAGTCCGAAACAGTCAAAAGTTAGTCCGGACAATTTAGTGAATGTTAATAAAAAAATAATTATACAAGTTTTACATATTAATTATTATTACTTTATGCTACATTCATCATATTTTTCGATTTACCTGTCGCAATTTTATTTACATTAACTTAAAATTTCTAACGCTTGGAGATTCGAACCTACACCTATCTAACATTATATCGCACCGAAATCGAATACACTAACTACTATACCACGCTCGCATGGAAGTTCAAATCCATAATAGAATTTATGAAGTGCCACGAAAAGAAATGACAAGAAAATAACACATCAGTGTTAATTTTAATATTGAAACAAGATAA
Organism: Leptopilina heterotoma; assembly: GCF_015476425.1. Lineage (NCBI taxonomy): Eukaryota > Metazoa > Arthropoda > Insecta > Hymenoptera > Figitidae > Leptopilina > Leptopilina heterotoma. The sequence continues at coordinate 96,581 of NW_025111003.1, forward strand.
CTAATAATACCTACTAGTAAATTTGTAAAAACAAACTGACTGCAGAATTAAATATTTTATTTACCGTAAGTAAATACCCTGAATAAAAAGTGGGACCGATTTCAGATAAATCCGGAATTTGTCCGCAACAATGCGGTTTATTGTGGGGTTTTTTTACCATTAATTAAGTTTGAAATCAATACCGTATTTTATAACTATGGAATTCGTAATTAGTCCGGTTTAGTCTGCAGTTAGTTCGATCATATGTAACTAGTAAACGCAAAATAATCTGGTTGGTTTAACCAGTGAATCCGCAGCTAGTCCGAAACAGTCTGCTTATGGACAGGTTTTTGTCGCTCGGAATTTGTCCGGATAAATCCAAACTCAATGCGGTTTGTGTATAACCAGTGAATCCGGAATTAGTCGGATCTAGTCCGAAGTTAGTCTGATAATACGCAACTTGCAAATGTAAAATTATTAAATCCGGAATTAATCTGGTTTTGGTCAGGCTTTGTCATACGAAATTATAATTACAGTTTGAATTTATCTGCATTTAATACAAATTGTTTTTAATATAATTTACAGATTCGTTGCATACAGCTTTCGGAATGATTCGGAATAGGATTTTGACACACTTAATTTCAAATGGTGGAAGACTAATACTGGATTTCTTGCTTACAGAGTTCCAATTGCTCCGGACATTTTGCGGATTAAGTTTTTTTAACTAGATCCCGGTAAGAAGCGTAGAATTGAAAAGAATTCAAAAGTTGTATTCTTCTTAATAGGCGAATTTACCTCGGAGCTCTATTCCACGGGAACCACCAAAATTTCAAAAAAATATATTATTCTGAATTGACATCACAAAAATATGAAACGCACATTCAAAAGAATCAGAATAGACAGCAAATCAGTAGAAATTTCTGTTCCACTGAACGGACTCACTACCACTCAAGATTCCACTAGAAAGTGAGGTTAGGTTTCAAAACTTGACATTGTTAAACATTGAACATATGAAAATTCCTTTCAGTAAGAGCATTATATATTTTATCGTAAGCACTTTGCGTTTTAACCATATTTTCACTAGTTTTAATATTTAATTTTAATAGTTTAGCACTGAAATTACAATGAAATTCACACGACGCGAAACATAACTGTCACTGCGTTTTATTTTAAGACAATAACTAAAGAAGCTCCTACAGACAATTGGAAAGATTAGGCTTTTCCAAATTGTTTGTCAAAAATTTGTATTCCTTTTAATGCGCTTTTGAAATTCGAAGCAGTCTATTGAGAAGAATAAACATTTCATATTTACTCGTCGAACATTCTATTCTTTTGAATTGACTACCCAAAATGGTTAGAAGTCAATCCAGTCAATTCAAAAGAATAGAACTCCATATTTTTTTCAAGAACTTTTAATACCATAAAACTTTACGCATTAAGAAAAATAGAAAAATTGGATTCTTTTCTATCTGCAAATCTACGTGAGTAATAGAGAAGAATTGATTTTTCTAAAATTTTGATGGTTCCCGTGGAATAGAGCTTCGAGGTAAATTCGCGTATTCAGAATAATTCAAAATTCTTGTTTTCAAGCATATTTTCTGGAAATTGAATTATTTTCTATTCTACTCTACTTACCAGGATTAAACTCGGATTGTTGCGGACTGATTCCGTATTCTTTACATATTGATATCGGATAATTCAGTACTTATTTTAGAAGAATTCTTCACCGGTCATAAATTCGGATTGTTGCGGACTAATTACGGACTGAATACGTAGACATTCAGGATTACTCCAGAGTGTTTTCGGATTCCGGTTTTCGTTCGGATTGATATCAGACTAGCGCGGATCATTTTCTGGCCTTTTTCGTACAATTTTCAGACTAATCCATACTAATCTGTCCGTATTTAATCCGGAATTAGTCCAAAATTTTTACCAGGGGGTGGATTGAAAAAAACTCGTCCACCATAATGGATTTATCATTTTCAATATTTGAAATCTGACATCGGATTCGTAATCAGCAACCCGGAAAACCATCGAGTTACAAATTCGAGACAAATTTGATCGACTTTTAAAAAATTGGTGAGCGATTTTAAAATTTGAAAAACTAACATTGAACTCGAATTCAGTGACTCTCAAATTTGTTAGTCAATGGTTTTTAGGGCTGCTTATTATGAATTCCATGTAAATATTTTACGAATATTGTAAAGAAAGGATTCATTATCTGTTACTCTAGCCTTACCGTACTCTGCTACTAGGGCCCTTTCGCGAAGCATACTATCGATCCACTTAATTAGCGTCTCCGGCACGCCCCGCATTCTGACTGCCCTACAGATAACTTTGATAGAGGTGTTAGGGGAGGCACCTGCAATGTCAAGAAAAGTGCCAACCGCATAGACGCCACTATTAATTTGTCCCTCTATTCTACTTACTGCAGAATTCAAGGCTGTTTCAACCCAGAAACCTGCTTTATAAGCATGTTGTCTCGGATGAGAGGAAAATTATTTAGACATTCCTGTCTAATAAAATTATCCACCAGTTTCTCTAACGCTTTTAATATAAAAGAAGTTAGGCTAATTGGTCTGAAGTCCTTGGCGGCAGTATAACCTGACCGACCGGCCTTCTGAATGAATACAACCCTCGTCTTTTTCCAAGACTCCGTTGTATAACCAAGAGCTATACACGCTCTCATAATTTTACACAGAGGTAACCTAATACACTTTATTCCCTATCAATCCCATCCGGAGTCATAACTCTGGCTGCTAGTTTCCAGATTTCCCGATTTCCTCGAGTCCTACTGGGTCCCACGTCATAGTCATGCTGCAATCTTTCTCTAAAGTCCGGGAAGTTTACTTTCATCAGATACTTTAGACACTTCCTTTTATCTTTGGCAAATTGCCCATTAGGTAGCTTAATGGTAGTTAATTTGTTCATTGGGTCTCTAGCTAGTACTTTATGGAGTCTTGATGCTTCTCGCACTTTTTCGATTCCCTCGCAAAAACTCCTCCATTTAATACCCCGTGCCTTCTCTACCTCTTATAAAAATTACGAGCAGCATCCCATGCTTGCTGATTCTTACATTTCTTGGCTTTATTAAAGCCAAGTTTACTTTTTTGGCTGCACTGTTACTTTTAAAGGAGCAGATTATTGAATCCCACACATATTCTGCTGCTAGTTCCTACTCTTCATGCGTTCCGTAAGAGGTGGGGAAGTCATCCATGGAGGCCTTGAGGTCCTCAATATATAAAGCCTAATCAGTACTCCTAGGATCATACAAACTTGGAAAAGATCGTGATAACCAACATTTCTTTCCTGTTAACAGTAACGAAAGTTGGCTCATTACCATCATTTAGAATTTCTAAATTCGTATCTATCAGAAAGTCTAAAAGTCTTCTGCCTCTATCGTTAATGTCAGTCCTACCCCATACGACGTGGCCATTGACAGAAATCTACCAACTTCTCCACCTCTTCAGGTATTGCGGGTTCATCCCCCGATCCCGGAAAATAAGCTAGAATCGCCGAAGCATCCTTACAATGCGATGACTGTAGGACCATCAGATTTTTCAACGACCGCCTTATCTATACACTTGTCTAGTTAAAAAATGGGGAAATAAATCTCAAAGATTTTATCAATTTTTATGTGTGATATGGTTTTATTTTTTATTTCTGATTATAACTTGGGTGTGCTTTTAACATGTGTTACACATTTCAGAAAAATATAAAGTTGGCTTTTTGAAAATGAGAGAAACCTGGTAAAAAAACCGGACAGATTTCGGACTTATGCGAAAATTTTTCCCAAACAGTGCGGTTTATGGTCAGGTTTTTGTCACCCGAGATCAATCCGGAAAAATCTGAACTCTATACGGTTTGAGAACAGCTAGTGAATCCGGAGTTGGGCCGATGAAGTCCGAAATTAATTAGTTAATTTGAAATAGTGAATCCGGAATTTATTCGAATCATGCGATTTATTGTCAGGTTTTTGTCATCCGGAATTAGTCCGGATAAATCTGAAGTCAATACGGTATGTATACAACTAGTCAATCCGGAATTAGTCAGGAACAGTTAAAAATTAGTCCAGACAATTTAGTGAATGTTAATAAGAAATTAATTATACAAGTTACACATATTAATTATTATCACTTTATGGTACATAAACATTCAACATATTTTTCGATTTACCTATCGCAATTTTATTTAAATTAACTTAATATTTCTAAAGCTTGGGGATTCGAACCTACACCTATACTATAACAAAAAACGAATACATCAGTTTTAATTATTATATTGAAAGAAGATAACTAATAATACTAGTAAATTTGTATAACCAAATTGACTGGAGAAGTAATTATTTTATTTACCATAAGTGAATACCCTGAATAAAAAGTCGGACCCAGTTCGGATTAATCCGGAATTCGTCCGCAACAGTACGGTTTATTGTGGAGTTTTCTCACCCTGAATTAAGTTTGAAATCAATACTGTTTTTTATAACTATTAAATCCGTAATTAGTCCGGTATAGTTCGAAGTTAGTCAGATCATATACAACTAGTAAATGCAGAAGTAATCCGGTTGGTTTAACCCGTTGCCTGTTAACGACTCAACGTTGGGTCGTGAAAGTTTTAGCAAAAAATAGAAATTTGTTATTTAAATTATAAAATATATTTTTTATATCATTATTCATATACTATAGGTATCAATGATACTAGAAAAAGTAATAAATAAATAATTGTTTATTATTTTTAAGTAATATAACAATTTAAAAGATTTTGATGGACATTTTGGGACACTAAAATGAATATTTCGTCGGCTTGGAGGAAAACTATACCATTTCAGGAATTCGTTATAAACTGTACCATTTCGGTAAATGTTTTTAAAACGTACCATTTCGAGAAAAAAAGTTTTTTGCTTTTTTCCCAGGTTTTTCAACACTGCTTACATAAAATAAGGATATGCATTTTTAAAAAGACGTTTCTTAAGAATACTCATCTTCATCTTATCAATGTATTAATTCAAAATTTCTAATAATTTGAATTAATTGCTTGTTACTCATTAGAAATTCTTTAGTGCAACGCTTTTATAGATCTTAATCGAAATGGTATGTTTTATAACAAACTTTAGAAATGGTATAGTTTATAACGAAGGGGTTAAGCCAGAGAATCCGTAGCTAATCCGAAACAGTCTATTTATGGTCAGGTTTTTTTTACTCGGAATCAGTCCAGATAAATTCAAACTCAATACGATATGTGTGTAACCAGTGAATCCGGAATTTTTCCGAAGTTAGTCTGAGAATACTCAACATGCAAATGTAAAATTATTCCGATTAAATCCGGAATAAATCTAGTTTTGGTCAGGTTTTTCTCATACGAAATTATAATTATAGTTCAAATTTATCTGCATTTAATACAAATTGTTTTTAATATACAAATTCAATATTATACAAAAATCATTCCGGATTAAGTCTTTGAATTGAATTAAATATGGATTGTTTTGGACTGCCTGGGTTGTACATAGTTACAAATTCCATATTATTATAAGACTTATTTTTGGACTGATTTCGGATTATTCCGTATTTAATTCAGATAAATTTTTTAACTGACATAATTTCGGATTGTTGCGGAATAATTACGGACTTCATTCATAGACATTTAAGATTACTCCAGGCTGATTTAGGATCCATAAATTCGCTCGGATTGATGTTAGACTAACGCGGATCATTTTCCGACATTTTTGTATAATTATTTATGATTGTACTGGGGAATTAGTACTGAGAGCTCAGTGCTATTTCAGTGAAAATTTGGTGCGTTTCAGCACTGAAATTGTACTGGAAAAAATTACCTGCAAAATGGTCGCTATAGGTGATGTTTATGGCCTGACCGTCATTAAGTTGAAGAACGAATATTTCTTTGTTAATGTTAAAAATATTTTTTATTTATATTTCAACATTATATTTGTTTTTCCTGAACTCAGATTCTTTACAAGTAATTATTATGTATGCTAAATATTCATGTGAACCTAAATTCAAAAATAATATCCATTTTTACGTAACAATTAGAGTTTGCTAGATAGTTTATAACTTTTTTTAATTAAAAAATTCTTATACTGAATTTTAGATATTTGTAATCATGAAACATCACAGATTAAAATTTTTTTGTTTTGAAAATTAAATTATTTAAATTGTAAACTTTTTAAGCCATAAAATTATAATCCCATACAACAATAGGCTTTCTGGTCTATTGTTAAAGCAGGGCTTGCAATATAAGTTTAAAATTTAACGGGAATTTCGTTGAAAATTTTGTTAACCTTTTTTATTTTCACTTCTAGACTGTTAACAATGGTTTGTTGACATAACCTACATTTGAAACTTTAAAAATGTCTACCGAAACATTAAAAAAACGGACTGAAATTGTACTGGAGGCCAGTACAATTTCAACACTTTTTCAGTCCATTCTTCCGGCAGGGATCGCCAAAAAAAATTCTTCAAAACATTCTATTTTTCACCGTTTGAGCCTTCACCCCCTTTAATATCCAATTGTGCAGATAACACAGGTCAACAAAAAAAGACTAACATTTTTTTTATGAGATATAGGAATGGTTTCCGATGTATTTTTGAACGCTGAACACGATCCCGACTTCCAAAATTGCCCATCACGTCAGGATTTTGAGAAAAGTGGGGGTAAAGACCCCAAAAACGCTTTTTTGAGGATTTTCAACATTTTTTTTCTCTTTAACCTGACGTGCTAGAGACTTCCACAAGGTCTTAAATTAAAGCTTGTAATGTGCACTACAAGACCCATATTCATAAAATAAAAAAAAATAAAGATTTTTTTTTAAAAATGGGGTTGAAGACACTAAAAAATGTGTGTTTTTGGATTGCTTTAATAGACTTCTTGCAATTGCTTGGATTCGATTGAAAATGGTTACTTAGGGTTTTTGGAGTCGCTGATTACAAATCCGATATTAGTTTTCAAACATTCAAAATGGCGAATTTGTAATCAGCGATCCCAAAAACCCTGAAGTAACAAACTTTTAAGCGAATCCAAGAAATTCTTAATTTTTATATCTGCCATCTTGGTTCCGACATTTTAAATTTTTAAAAACTAATTTTGGATTCGTAATCTACGACTCCAAAAACCCCGAATAACAAATTTTAAGCGAATCCAAGCAATAGCATGAAGTCTATTAAAGCAATCGAAAAACCCACCTTTTTGGTGCCTTCAACCCCATTTTTTAAAAAAACTTCTATTTTTTTTTTATTTTATTGATATGGGTCTTCTAGTGCACATTACAAGCTTTAATTTAAGACCTTGTGGAAGTCTCTAGCACGTCAGGTTAAAGAGAAAAAAAATGTTGAAAATCCTCAAAAAAGCGTTTTTGGGGTCTTTACCCCCACTTTTCTCAAAATTCTGACGTGATGGGCAATTTTGGAAGTCGGGATCGTGTTCAGCGTCCAAAAATACATCGGAAACCATTCCTATATCTCATAAAAAAAATGTTAGTCTTTTTTTGTTGACCTGTGTAATTTACAGATTCGTTGCATACAGCTTTCGAATTGTTTCGGTATAAGATTTTGACACACTTAATTTCAAATTGTTGCGGACTAATACCGGATTTCTTGCCAACAGAGTTCGGATTGCTCCGGACATTTTACGGATTAAGTTTTTTTAACTAGATTAAACTCAGATTGTTGCGGACAGATTCCGTATTCTTAACATATTAATTTCGGATAATTCCGTCCTTATTTTAGAAGAATTCTTCACCGGTCATAAATGCGGATTGTTGCGGACTAAATACAGACTGTACGACGATCAGATTTCACCGGCACAAAAAAAAATTTAGATTGCCAGGACTGCCATGTGGTAAGTATTCTTCCTTAAGGTGTATCTAAAGAGAAAAACATTGTCCGACCTAAAAGTCAATTCGTGTTCTCATTTTACAGGCTTGGTAGAGGGGTGAAGTTTGAGAATCTGATTTTTATGGGAATTTACTTAATTTCTATAAATAAAGCTGAATTTTTGCTTCTTCTGAATGTTTTTTTGAATTTAGTGACTTTAATAACATAATAATTTAATATATAAAAAAATAAAAATGGCGGATCTAAAATGGTGGATTTAAAAAAAATTGTCCAGATTTCCTTGAAACTTGTTACTCAGGAGTTTATGGGGTCGCTGATTAAGAATCTGACATCAGATTTTTAAAATTCAAAATGTCGGATCCAATATGGCGGACAAGATTTTTAAAAATTCCCCGCATTTACTTGAAACTCGTTACTCGGGGGTTTTTGGGTCGCTGATTACGAATATGATGTTAGTTTATAAAAATTCAATATGGCGGATCCAGTACGACTTACGACGAAATTGTTCTCAGATTTTCTTGGTTCTTGGAACTAAGGTGTTTCCTCAAGTCGCTAATTTTAAATCTGAATATTTCATAATCCAGAAATGGTTTACTGTAAATGTTTTACTAAAATTTAATCGCATTTATGTGATACTACAATCTCAAAAAGTGTTAGACCTATGTAAAATTAGTTTTCGTGTTTATTTATTTTCTTTTTTCGCAACTAGGACACCTCCCCGTGGTGTAGGCGGGCAACGAATTCTCGGCTAAGTTTCTAGGTTAAAATTAAGCCTTCATGTCAAAAGTAGGAAAAAAGTTTACGATGCAGAGGAGGGATACCTCAGTATCGGCGGTTGGTCAGGTTGAGAAAGCCTAGCTTGGACAAAAATGGTAAATGTTTTGAGTATTTGTCGAAGAAGTTTACGAAACTGTCTGACGCTACAATCAAAGAAGGCGTGTTCGATGGGCCTCAGATACGTAATAAGTTGTTAATAAATAATAAGTTAATAAGTTAAATAAGTTTAGTTGTTGTTGTTGACGAAAAATTTGTACAAACGATGAAGCTTAAAGAAAAAGCAGCCTGGACAAGTTTTAAAGAAGTTTGCTTGGAATTTCGAAGAAATAAAGAAAGCCACAGATATAGAGAAATTGTAGTAAAAATGGTAGAGAATTTTAAAAAGCTGGGATGTTTGATGAGTTATAAAATTCACTTTTTGGATTGACATTTAAATGAATTTCCTGAAAATCTAGGAGACTAGAGCGAGGAACAAGGCGAGAGATTTCACCAAGATTTAAAGGATATGGAGAAACGCTAACAAGGGAAATGGTGTAGAGACTGAAACTTAAGAGAAGAGAAAAAGAAAAATTCTGTTCTTTTTTGACCGCCATATTGGAACCGCCATATTGAATTTTAATAAACTAACATCATATTCGTAATCAGCGACCCCGAAAACCCCCGAGTAACAAGTTTAAAGGAAATCTGAACAATTTTTTTTAAGTCCACCAATTTAGATCCGCCATTTTGAATCCGCAATTTTTATTTTTTTATATATTCAATTCTTATGTTATTAAAGTCACTGAGTTCAAAAAAAAATTCAGAAGAAGCAAAAATTCAGCTTTATTTATAGAAATTAAGTAAATTTCCATAAAAATCAGTTTCTCAAACATCACCTCCCCACCAAGCCTGTAAAAAGAGAACACGAAACAAACTTTTAGGTCGGACAATGTTTTTCTTTTTAGATACACCTTAATGATAGATCGTCCAACATCCTTCCGGCAGGACGAAAAAGACTCAGGTGAGTCCCTCCGAAATCACTAAAGAAAACTAACATGGATCCAGATAAATAAAAAATGATATATATCATTGGAAAGGTAACGAAACAAGCTTTCAGCGCATATAAATATCGAGCTTGTAAGTTCAAAACTAAGGGCTGGGTAGTTTGAAGAAGTTACATGTTCCAAAAATTGACATAATTTTTAGTCACAGAATGACGAAGCCCGGTCCTGCCGGCAGGACGCTTTTCGCTTTATTCAAGAGACTACCTAGCCCAGGTTTATAAATTTAAAGACTCGATATTTACATCATTTGAAAGCTTGTTTCATTACCTTTCCAACGATATACTTAGTTTTACATTTATCTGCTTCCATATTAATTTTATAGAGCAATTTCGAAGGGACTCGCGCCTGAGTATTACTCAAATATACTGAAAAATATTAAAAATGAATTTTTTTTTAATTAAAAAATTAGGTTTCATTCTTTGAACGTTTCTGAAGAGAAAGAGACTTGCCGGTCAAAAAATATTGATTTTTGGGGATTTTACATTAAATTTTCGAAAAAATGTTTTTTTCACTGTTTAGAAACATAGCAAGTTTGAAGGCTTTGAAAAATGGTTTAAATTATTATTTTAAAAAGTCAAAAATATGTATTTTTTCGTCTTTTCGTCTACTTTAACACCAAAGAGTGCCAGAAAAGAAAAGTTGAATTCCCTTTTTTTAAAAGCCTTTTTTTCGGAACGTCCTTCCGGCAGGATGGGCGTTTGGACGATTTATCATTAAGGAAGAAAACCTACCACATGGCAGTCCTGGCAATCCAAATTTTTTTTGTGTGCCGGTGTTTTTCAAAGACCGCATTATCTATGCTGTGGTAGTTTCCACGTCCAGTTTGTCAATTTTAATTTTTGAATGGTATTATTTTCTATTTCTCATTACAACTTGAGTGTGCTTTTAACGTGTGTTACACATGTCAGAAAAATATAGAGTTGGTTGTTGGAAAATGAGAGAAACCAATCGCATAGATTTTACTTATATCTAAATGCGATGGCTGTATGACAATCAGATTTTTCAACGACCGCATTGTCTATGCTATGGTAGGTTCCGCGACCAGTTTGACCAGGGAGTATAGACTTAAGGAGACCAATGTAGTGTGTATGAAATCAACCATTTTATGTCGGAAGTTCATAGTTCTGAATCTTCTCGTATAGCGCGCAACGATCGCATATATACCTGAAGTTTTAAAATGAACATGGATTTCTATAAGTTTACTAATTCATGTATATATATATATTTAAATTATAAAAATAAATATAATAATAATAAGATAACAATATAAAGTCTATATTACAGGGCTCGGATTGTGCGACTTTTTTGTGAAAAATGTGCCTAATCGACTTTTTAAAGATTTTTTTGATTCAGGAGTGTCGATCGCTTGACATAACCTCAAACTAAAAAGTGATTCTTAACAGCAAATGAAACAATAATTAAAATGATTTCACCAAATTCTGAAAGATCCAGTTGTACAATTATCAGAAAAAATACACCGTTCGAAAGGAAACAAAAATACGCAACTTTTATTAAAAGAAAGTATAGTGTTTCGATGAACTCAAAAAATTTTACGATACATTTTCCGAGCACATCGTTTTAAAAAAAAATGTCTCCAGTTGTGAGACACTCATTCAAAATTGCTAAAATTTAATAAGTTTGACATAAAACGTTATGTTTAGTAAAAATAATTAAATATATTAATAATATATATTATTATATACTAAATAATAATATTTATTCGCCAAAATATGACTATCAAATAAACACAATTTAATAGCTTCAACAAGAGCATTAAAATTGATTTCTTCTGAATCAATTCACTTTTTTCCACTTGACATGCCCAAAAATACTAGAAAAAAATCAAGACAACATTTAAATAGTATGCCTGCAAAGTCGTATTATTTATGCTGCCCAGATGGGTGTTGACACCGTCTCACAACTGGTGATATGCTGTGTCTCACACCCAGAAATTGGCGCTATTTTGAAAAAGAAAAATTAAATTATTTTCAACCGTAGATTGGAACAATGCAATATTGCTTCACAAAATATAAGGAAAACACTAAAAGAAAATGCATTACATTTACCTTTTCCAATTTATTAACTTGGAAAAAAAATACTTTGCATTTATTGAAAAAACGCTTTTTAGTCAATTATCACACAAAGTGTTGGTATTTAACAAAAACAGTTAATATATCCGCTTCGGCGTACACGAAAAAGTTGGCTCATATAGAAAGAAATGTTTTTATATAAACCAATCGGCTTTTTAATATTGCATGTTAAAAAAAATTGACTGTCTCACAACTGGAGGTGTCTCACAACTGGAGACTCTCCCCTACATTTTGAATGATTTTCTGTATATGTTAAAAACTTGTGGGTGACTTTAAACATTTGTTAATCTTTTTTGATTGATATGCACTTAGCTAGTTAAGAAATGGGGAAATAAATCTAATAGATTTTATCATTTTTTATATGTGATAATTCCGAAAACTGTGAATGTTTCAACGACCGCATTATCTATGCTGTGGTAGTTTCCACGTCCAGTTTGTCAATTTTAATTTTTGAATGGTATTATTTTCTATTTCTGATTACAACTTGAGTGTGCTTTTAACGTGTGTTACACATGTCAGAAAAATATAGAGTTGGTTGTTTGAAAATGAGAGAAACCAATCACACAGATTTTACTTATATCTAAATGCGATGGCTGTATGACCATCAGATTTTTCAACGACCGCTTTGTCTATGCTGTGGTAGGTTCCGCGCTCGTTCCGCGACCAGTTTGACATATATACATTTTGAATGATTTTCTGTATATGTTAAAAACTTGTGGGTGACTTTAAACATTTGTTAATCCTTTTTGATTAATATGCACTTAGCTAGTTAAGAAATGGGGAAATAAATCTAATAGATTTTATCATTTTTTATGTGTGATAATTCCGAAAACTGTGAATGTTTCAACGACCGCATTATCTATGCTGTGGTAGTTTCCACGTCCAGTTTGTCAATTTTAATTTTTGAATGGTATTATATTATATTTCTGATTATAATTTGGGTGTGCTTTTAACTTGTATTACACATTTCAGAAAAACATAAACTTGGCTGTTTGATAGAGGTGTGCAAAAAGCTCGAATAGTCGAGCCGAGCCGGGCCGAAATTTTTTCGAGCTGATCCGAGCCCGAGCCGGGCTCGATGTATCGGATACCCGAAGTTTTAGAGTACCCGAAATATTCGGGAACCCGAATTCACTCGAGTATTCAAATATTTCGTGTACTTGAATTAATTCGGGTACTCGAAGTTTTCGAGTACTCGAATGAGAAAACCAATCGCATAGATTTTTCTTAATTGGAAATGCGATGACTGTACGACCATCAGATTTTTCAACGATCGCTTTATCAATGGTGTCAGGGTTTTCACGACCAGTTTAACAAGTTTAATCTTAAAATGATTTTCTTTATGTTTGATCACAACTTGAGATTGCCTCACACCTTTTTAAATAATATGCACCTTATTAGTTACAAATTGTAGGAAATAAATCTTATAGATTTTCTCAATTTTCATGTGTGATAATTCTGAAACCTTTAGATTTTTCAACGACCGCTTTATCTATGCTGTGGTAGATTCCATGACCAGTTCGACAAGTTAAGTTTTTGAATGATTTTCTGTATTGTTAAAAACGTGTGAGTTACATTCAGTATATGTTACACATTTTTGAATAAAAAGCTCTTAAATAGTTTAAAAATGGGGATATAAATCTCATAGATTTTATCAATTTCCATATGTGAAAATTCTGAAATCTTTGGATTTTTCAACGACCGCCTTATCTATGCTGTGGTAGTTTCCACGACCAGTTCGACAAATTTACTCTCTGAATGGTTTTCTGTATGTTAAAAACGTATGGGCTACTTTAAACCTCTGTTACTCCTTTTTGAATAATTTACACTTGGCTAATTTAAAAAAAGGGAAATAAATCTCATAGATTTTATTAATTTCCGTATGTGATAATTCTTAAATCATTGGATTTTTTGAAGGATTAGAAAACGACTGCTTCATTGAACTGTGGATTATTTCTGTACCACGTTGTACAAGTTTGGATTTTGAATATAATTTTATTATTTTGTTTATGAATTCAAATTTTTTCGGTTTTTGCCCATATTTTCTATTAATATGTTTAAAAATGTGTATTTTTGTTTATATGCTTTAAGTTGAATATCAAAATTTGTTTGTGGAACGGTATATTCCACGACCAGGGCGTTGCTTTTTAAGAGGGAGGTTAATGGGTAAATTTTCAACTACCGGGGCGTGTCTATAAGTAAAACAAAAATTTGGTTGGAGAACGCTAAAGTGGAAATAGGGTTCACGCTTGGTCGTGGTATCTGCCATTGTATCATGGAATTAGGTTTTTTTATTAGAAATAATTGTTAATCTAATTTCTTTTTGTATAGATTGATTCTCTAGCATTAGAAGTATCATTTAGAACTTTAAAAAGTATCGGTCGTGGAATCTGCCATTACATAAATATATATATTTTTACATATATGTATATAAATATATATATAATATATATATATATATATATATATATATATATATATATATATATATATATATATATATATATATATATATATATATATATATGTGTACAACGCATAGTTTGGGACACCCATTTTTTCCTGCGTCTATAGGTTTGTCAGGTGTTCAACAATGCTCCCTTAAAATAGTTTCAATAGATGTTCATAAATAAACAATAGATAACCAAAAAACCGAAAAATGCATACTTTGAGGACCTGAGTTTTAAGGCATAATTTGGGAACTGACCCCAAAATAAGCGTTGGACATAGTAAAAAAGTTACGACTTTCAAGACCTCAAAGTATGCGTTGGACAAGTATGTTCTTCTTATGTACAAAGCATAGTTAGAGAACCTATATTTCCATATACAGCGCATATTTTGGGGACCAAAAAATACATTATTTTTTCGTTGCCTGACTAGAAATGTTAAGTACTTAAAGTATGCATTGAACATAGTTCTAATGCTATAATTATATACACAGTGCATAATTTGAAGACAAAATAACTTTTTCTCTACAACATTACAAAATGGAATTCCTCAAAATATGCGCATAGTTTGGGATAAAAAAAAATGTATACCAAAATAGGGGAGATATACGCACGTTGAGAAGGTCCGCATGTTGAACAAGTATGTTCTTCTTCTGTACAAAGCATAGTTAGAGAACCAATATTTCCATATACAGCGCATATTTTGGCGAACAAAAAATACATTATTTTTTCGTTGCCTGACTAGAAATGTTAAGTACTTAAAGTATGCATTGAACATAGTTCTAATGCTATAATTATATACACAGAGTATAATTTGAAGACAAAATAACTTTTTCTCTACAACATTACAAAATTGAATTCCTCAAAATATGCGCATGGTTTGGGGATAAAATAAACGGTATACCTAAGTTGGCGAGAAGTACGCATGTTGAGCCACTCTTAGATATTATATCCTAAGTATCTGATAATATCATACAATTTATTGACATTTTGTCGAATCATTAATATTAAACTTTTTATTCAATAGAAGCGCGATAACTGCTTTTTTCGTAGAGCTACAGTACCGTCCGAAATTGTCAGTCCACCCATTTTTAAAGGAATGACAAAAATTTTTTAACATAAAATTCATGAAAATTAAAATTTTTTTTGGTTCATATTTTGAAAGACGATAAAATTTTGAAAAGAATAAGACCTTACAGAAGTCATTTGGCCAAAATTTGGAGAAGATATTCTTAAAAATCGTCATTTTCAATGTTTTACAAAAATTTGAATAACTTCTAAAATAATTAACGCTTTTTAATAATCTTAGGCTTATTTTAAAGGTCATTTTCTACGGAATAAGAATTACTTATAGGCTTTAACCTGTAATTTTTAACTTGGAATAAGCATGACGTCAAAGTTGGACAAAAAAATTGGAAAAATTTGAAATAAATTTTTTGTACTAAAAACTATTCTAGAACATATATAAAACATGATATGGTGTAGATTTTTCAAGAAAATTTAATAAAAATATATGTTTGAATTTCAAAACTTATTTTTCTTTTAATAATATTATTTCAAATTTTTTGAATTTTTTTGTCCAACTTTGACGTCATGCTTATTCCAAGTTAAAAATTACAGGTTAATGCCTATAAGTAATTCTTATTCCGTAGAAAATGACCTTTAAAATAAGCCTAAGATTATTAAAAAGCGTTCATTATTTTAGAAGTTATTCAAATTTTTGTAAAACATTGAAAATGACGATTTTTAAGAATATCTTCTACAAATTTTAGCCAAATGACTTCTGTAAGGTCTCATTCTTTTCAAAATTTTATCGTCTTTCAAAATATAAACCAAAAAAAATTTTAATTTTCATGAATTTTATGTTAAAAAATTTTTGTCATTCCTTTAAAAATGGGTGGACTGACAATTTCGGACGGTACTGTAGAGCGAACCAATTTTTTAGTTAGAAAAAGTGTTTTTCATGATTTCTGTCTAGTGTAGGGTAAGTGTACCAATTGCTGAGGGTGTTCCATTTGTCGATGTTACCATGGTAATAACCAAAAAATATTGTCTAAAATGTCTCATTTGTTTGTGTATATAATATTAATATATTTTTTTCACATTTATAACGCATAAAAAAATTAATATTTATTACTTTTTTTCATTTACAATGTTCTACACTGTTTAAATAAAATTCAAAGTTTGTTTACTCGACAACAGGAACCATCCTCGACAATTGGTACGTTTACCCTATTTAGTGCATTTTTTATTGTCAGAAAAAACTGCAGATAACATTTACATAACAGATTTAGTTTAGGTATTAGTTTAGGTTGAGACACTCTGTGGTTCGCTAGTTGAGACGCGCACGGTGTGAAAATATTATTATCATTAAACTTCACTTTCAATCCTCAATTTTTAAGTGTTTTACATTTGCTTTACCTGTGAAAGTTGCGACGATAATGATTCCAATTAATTCTCTGTGGAGAATAAAATAAATTTTATCTTTTTCTTCTCATTTTTAAGATAATAATTTTTAATACGTTTTTTTCCTTAAGCTAAGATCATCAGAATGAATAAATAAACAATAAGCAATTAGAATCTGACGTCATAATTCATTTTGTCTCAATTTAAAATAAATGACTCTGGGTGTCTCACCGTACGGACCACTTTCTTTTTTTGTAAAAAATAATATGTTTAAAAAATCAGCTATACATTTTTATTTTTGCCCAAAAATATTACTTTCTTTGACAATGTTGTAGTCCTGGACAATACTTTTTGGAATGCATATAGTATTCGCTAAATTTTGTTTGTGAAAAATTATTGATGAAAAACAAAACCCGTCTCAACATGCGTACCTCTCCCCTACAAAGTTCAAGTCCTTGAAGTATGCATTGGACATAAAACATCTTTTTATGAAAAATCCATATTTTTAATTAACAGTTGTGCGCAATAGTGTCCAGTAGTGTCTTGTCACTTTAAAAAATGGGGTACCTTTTTGTAATTGACTGTTTACAGAGAACCAAACGAATAAATCGATTCCACTAACCATCAGAATTCTTCTGTGTACTCGTAAATTTAAGAAAATTATGATAATAGCAGAACATTTTTTTTTAAATCTTGAATTATGTTTTGTAATAATTTTATAAATTACCTCACAATTTTTATAAATGACCACATAAATTACCATAAATTTCCTGAATTAGATTTCTAAATCCTGAATTAAACAAAAAACATTTCTATAAGTTGAACTATCAATTTTATAAGTATAACAAAATTATGGCAACTAATTATGGTACATGGATGCGTGAACAGATATAATGGTTATAATGGTTACTTTATTGACTGCTGGGTTATAAGAGGGAACTTAGCACGCGCCTGTACAGGTAGATAAAGTGACCATAATACGCCTGAGTTGTATAATAGTTATTTTCGTATCAAGGGCGCAAAATAGGTGATTGCGACGATGGCGAAATGAAGGGACCGAGGGGTCACAATTTCGTGCCCGAGGCGAAGCCGAGGGAGCAAAAATCATCGTAAACAAATTGGCTGCCTTTATTCCCGTGTTACTTACGATATTTTTTATTCCTAATGCACAAAAGTGGCGATTTCAAATAGCAGACGACAGGGAGTAAAAGTCATTCACTTGTTCGACTTATATGAAAATGGCGGCCGCTTTCTCCCAAGGGCAAAAATAACGCATGGGATCAGCTGTTATGTTTGCCTCTTGGGAGAAAATGGACGCCATTTTCATATGGTCGAACAAATGAGTGACTTTACTCCCTGTCGTCAGCTATCTAAAAGCGCCATTTTTGTGCATGTGGGATAAAAAATATTTTGCGCCCGCTTCCCCTACCCCTGGGTGGTAATGAGTTACACTACCGGTCAAAATTGAGAGACCACCCATTTTCAGGCGAATAAAAAACGTTTTAAAACATAAAAATTATTGAAACTGAAATTTTTTTCTGTTCATTTTTTTAAAGATGATAAAATTTTGAAAAGAAGAAGATATTTCAGAAGTCGTTTGGCCAGTAATTTATTTAGATATTTTTAAAAAATCGTCATTTTTAATGTTTTACAAAAATTTACATAACTTCTAAAATAATGAACGCTTTTTAATGATCTTAGGCTTATTTTAAAGGTCATTAGCTACACTATAAGAATTACTAATAGGCATTAACGTGTAATTTTTTTCTTAGAAAATGCAGGCCGTCAAACTTGGACCAAACAAATTCAAAAAATTTGAAACAATCTTATTGATAGAAAAATAATTTTTAAAATTCAAACTTATTTTTTTTATTAAATTTTCTTGAAAAATCTACACCATATGATGTTTTATATATTTTCTAAAATAGTTTTCAGTATAGAAAAATTGTTCCAAATTTTTTGAATTTGTTTGGTCCAAGTTTGACGGCCTGCATTTTCTAAGAAAAAAAATTACACGTTAAGGCCTATAAGTAATTCTTATAGTGTAGCTAATGACCTTTAAAATAAGCCTAAGATCATTAAAAAGCGTTCATTATTTTAGATGTTATGTAAATTTTTGTAAAACATTGAAAATGACGATTTTTTAAAAATATCTAAATAAATTATTGGCCAAACGACTTCTGAAATATCTTCTTCATTTCAAAATTTTATCATCTTTCAAAAAATGAACAGAAAAAAATTTTAGTTTCAATAATTTTTATGTTTTAAAACGTTTTTTATTCGCCTGAAAATGTGTGGTCTCTCAATTTTGACCGGTAGTGTACTTTGCGCCCGCTCTAAGTGCCCGAAATTACATACTTTCCGTGCTGGTAGGACAAAATAGTTATTTTCGTATCAAGGGCGCAAAATAGGTGATTGCGACGATGGTGAAATGAAGGGACGGAGGGGACACAATTTCGCGCCCCAGTCGAAGCCGAGGGAGCGAAAGTTTCCCTGAGGTCCCGAAATTTCGCCAGAGTCGTAATCACCTTTGCGCCCATGATGCTAACATAATTTTTTGTCCTAACTGCATGGAAAGTATGTTATTGAGGGCACGAACGATTAAACGGTCATAGGTAAAAATTAAACTCTATATAAATGTTAACTCTTTGAAGTCTATAATGATACAAGTTTTAATATAGAAATAAGACAACAATGTATTCTGGAAATATAGTAATTGTCAATTTTTATAACCGAAATGTGAACAAAACCAAATGTGTACCTCCGCTCGGAGGTAAAGGAAGCGGGCGCAAACTATTTTGCGCCCGCTTTTTCTACCCCTGGGTGGTAATGAGTTACTTTGCGCCTGCTCTATGTGCCCAAAATGACATACTTTCTGTGCAAGTAGGACAAAAAAGATATTTCATTCTAGACTATCATACTTAAAATTTACATTGGCTGTATTCGGCACTCGCCCCGGGTTAACTCAGAGTTAACGACTATCCAATTATCATTGACAATCTTTTGGATCTAATCAATCACCGTTAACTCGGAGTTAACTCGAGCGAGTGCCGAAAACAGCCATTATGATTTTTATTGAAAATAAAATTCTAAAATAACAATAACTAAATTGTCGGTTTTGTAAAGAATTACCCAAATGCAAACAAGAAGCAGGATTCTTTATTATTATGAAAAAACAAGTAGTATTTATTAGAATTTAACAAAAAACATCAATAATGAAAAATATCGATATATCAATAGTGAAAATAAAATAAAAATAAAATAAAAATAATGTTTTTAAGTAATTAAATAAAACAGAGTAGCACCCGATATGGCCCCATACTGGCTGTTTTCGACGTTCAACCGGTTCACTGGCTGCCATTTTCATACAAGTCGAACAAGTGAATTACTTTTACTCCCTGTCGTCTGCTGTCTGAAATCGCCTCTTTTGTGCATTAGGGATAAAAAACATCGTAAGTAACACGAGAATAAAGGCAGCCAATTTCTTTACGGTAATTTTTGTGACACGAGTGGAGACTATAGTACTCCATTCTGCCCACACTGCATATTACAACAAAATGTAATGTTTCCCAGTTAATTGAAAACAATTTAACTATCTATCCTATTAAAAATTACTCCATGATAAGAGCTGAAAATGACCTCATACTTGCCAAATTAAATAGATTATCCAAAAAAGTTTTGTAAGCCCTTTAATTTCGAAAAACATTCATATTTTTTTGCTTAAAACTTTAAAGTTGTATAACATTTAGAAAAAAAAATTTTCGTAGTGTCTTCATAATTAATACCATTTTCTTATCGATATGAATGATATATATCGAGGATAAAAAAATTAAAAGTGCCTATCATGGAAAAACAGGGGTACCCCATTTGATCCGTCTACCCCATTTTGTCCCAGTCTCCCCTACACATCCTCAGTAGTGTTTTGCTACTTTTGTGCATGCGCAGAATTTTGTCACAGCAATATTGAACAACAGTGTGAATATTCTTTGTATATTGACGGTATTGGCCAAGAATATTCTTGAACAACTAATACTAAAATCTGTGGAACTTCTTGAAGCGTATATGTTGCGGCATTTCTTATCAAAAGTCACTTTTAATTAATATTTCTATACCGATATTTAAGGTACCCAAAGTATACTTATTACATTTTGTATTTTTCTTTTCCTTTTGAATTCCAATCTATTATTAAATACTCATATTTTAATACTATTTCTGTCAGCTGATGATAAAATCAAATTCCTGATTTAAATATACTAATTACTTATTGCTGAAGCTAAATTAAAAATTAGCTCTAAAGGTCCTCAAACAATGCTATTCATATTTATTGCTCTTTTCAAAATTTTCAGATATTTTTAAAATAATTTAAAACATTTTATAATTATAAATATCTAAATGAGTACACTTAGAATTTAAATCCCATCATGCGGCATTTCTTATCAAAAGTCACTTTTAATTAATATTTCTATACCGATATTTAAGGTACCCAAAGTATACTTATTACTTTTTGTAGTTTTCTTTTCCTTTTGAATTCCAATCTATTATTAAATACTCATATTTTAATACTATTTCTGTCAGCTGATGATAAAATCAAATTCCTGATTTAAATATACTAATTACTTATTGCTGAAGCTAAATTAAAAATTAGCTCTAAAGGTCCTCAAACAATGGTATTCATATTTATTGCTCTTTTCAAAATTTTCAGATATTTTTAAAATAATTTAAAACATTTTATAATTATAAATATCTAAATGAGTACACTTAGAATTTAAATCCTATCATGCGGCATTTGTTATCAAAAGTCACCTTTAATTTTAATATTTCTATACCGATATTTAAGGTACCCAAAGTATACTTATTACATTTCGTATTTTTCTTTTACTTTTTAATTCAAATCTATTATTAAATATTTATATTTTAATACTATTTCTGTCAGCTGATGATAAAATCAAATTCCTGATTTAAATATACTATAACTTATTGCTGAAGCTAAATTAAAAATTAGCTCTAAAGGTCCTCAAAACAATGCTATTCATATTTATTGCTCTTTTTTAAATTTTCAGATATTGTTAAAATAATTTTAAACATTTTATAATTATAAATATCTAAATCAGTACCCTTAGAATTTACATCCCATTATGCGGCATTTGTTATCAAAAGTCACTTTTAATTTTAATATTTCTATACCGATATTTAAGGTACCCACGGTATACTTATTACTTTTAGTAGTTTTCTTTTCCTTTTGAATTCAAAGTTTTTTTTCAATAATCATTTGTTAATACTATTTCTGTCAGCTGATGATAAAATCAAATTCCTGATTAAAATAAACTAATTACTTATTGCTAAAGCTAAATTAAAAATTAGCTCTAAAGGTCCTCATACAATGCAATTCATATTTATTTGCTTTTTTTAAAATTTTCAGATATTTTTAAAATAATTTAAAACATTTTATAATTATAAATATCTAAATGAGTACCCTTAGAATTTAAATCCCATCATGCGGCATTTGTCATCAAAAGTCGCCTTTAATTTTAATATTTCTATACCGATATTTAAGGTACCCAAAGTATACTTATTAGATTTTGTAGTTTTCTTTTCCTTTTGAATTCTAATTTATTATTCAACACTCATATGTTAATACTATTTCTCTCAGCTGATGATAAAATCAAATTCCTGATTTAAATATACTAATTACTTATTGATGAAGCTAAATTAAAAATTAGCTCTAAAGGTCCTCAAACAATGCTATTCATATTTATTGCTCTTTTTAAAATTTTCAGATATTTTTAGAATAATTTAAAACATTTTATAACTATTAATTTCCAAATGAGGACCCTTAAAATTTAAATCCCATTATGCGGCATTTTTTATCAAAAGTCACCTTTATTTTAATATTTCTATACCGATATTTGAGGTACCTAAGTATACTTATTACATTTTGTATTTTTCTTTTCCTTTTGAATTCAAAGCTTTTATTCAATAATCATTTGTTAATACTATTTCTGTCAGCTGATGATAAAATCAAATTCCTGATTTAAATATACTAATTACTTATTGCTGAAGCTAAATTAAAAATTAGCTCTAAAGGTCCTCAAGCAATGCTATTCATATTTATTGCTCTTTTTTAAATTTTCAGATATTTTAAAAATAATTTAAAACATTTTATAATTATAAATATCTAAATGAGGACCCTTAGAATTTAAATCCCATCATGCGGCATTTGTTATCAAAAGTCACCTTTAATTTTAATATTTCTATACCGATATTTAAGGTACCCAAAGTATACTTATTACATTTCGTATTTTTCTTTTACTTTTTAATTCAAATCTATTATTAAATACTTATATTTTAATACTATTTCTGTCAGCTGATGATAAAATCAAATTACTGATTTAAATGTACTAATTACTTATTGCTGAAGCTAAATTAAAAATTAGCTCTAAAGGTCCTCAAACAATGCTATTCATATTTATTGCCTTTTTTAAAATTTTTATATATTTTTAAAATAATTTAAAACATTTTATAATTATAAATATCTAAATGTGGACCCTTAGAATTTAAATCCCATCATGCAGCATTTGTCATCAAAAGTCGCCTTTAATTTTAATATTTCTATACCGATATTTGAGGTACCTAAAGTACACTTATTACATTTTGTATTTTTCTTTTCCTTTTGAATTCTAATTTATTATTCAACACTCATATGTTAATACTATTTCTCTCAGCTGATGATAAAATCAAATTCCTGATTTAAATATACTAATTACTTATTGATGAAGCTAAATTAAAAATTAGCTCTAAAGGTCCTCATACAATGCAATTCATATTTATTTGCTTTTTTTAAAATTTTCAGATATTTTTAAAATAATTTAAAACATTTTATAATTATAAATATCTAAATGAGTACCCTTAGAATTTAAATCCCATCATGCGGCATTTGTCATCAAAAGTCGCCTTTAATTTTAATATTTCTATACCGATATTTAAGGTACCCAAAGTATACTTATTAGATTTTGTAGTTTTCTTTTCCTTTTGAATTCTAATTTATTATTCAACACTCATATGTTAATACTATTTCTCTCAGCTGATGATAAAATCAAATTCCTGATTTAAATATACTAATTACTTATTGATGAAGCTAAATTAAAAATTAGCTCTAAAGGTCCTCAAACAATGCTATTCATATTTATTGCTCTTTTTAAAATTTTCAGATATTTTTAGAATAATTTAAAACATTTTATAACTATTAATTTCCAAATGAGGACCCTTAAAATTTAAATCCCATTATGCGGCATTTTTTTATCAAAAGTCACCTTTATTTTTAATATTTCTATACCGATATTTGAGGTACCTAAGTATACTTATTACATTTTGTATTTTTCTTTTCCTTTTGAATTCAAAGCTTTTATTCAATAATCATTTGTTAATACTATTTCTGTCAGCTGATGATAAAATCAAATTCCTGATTTAAATATACTAATTACTTATTGCTGAAGCTAAATTAAAAATTAGCTCTAAAGGTCCTCAAGCAATGCTATTCATATTTATTGCTCTTTTTTAAATTTTCAGATATTTTAAAATAATTTAAAACATTTTATAATTATAAATATCTAAATGAGGACCCTTAGAATTTAAATCCCATCATGCGGCATTTGTTATCAAAAGTCACCTTTAATTTTAATATTTCTATACCGATATTTAAGGTACCCAAAGTATACTTATTACATTTCGTATTTTTCTTTTACTTTTTAATTCAAATCTATTATTAAATACTTATATTTTAATACTATTTCTGTCAGCTGATGATAAAATCAAATTCCTGATTTAAATGTACTAATTACTTATTGCTGAAGCTAAATTAAAAATTAGCTCTAAAGGTCCTCAAACAATGCTATTCATATTTATTGCCTTTTTTAAAATTTTCATATATTTTTAAAATAATTTAAAACATTTTATAATTATAAATATCTAAATGTGGACCCTTAGAATTTAAATCCCATCATGCAGCATTTGTCATCAAAAGTCGCCTTTAATTTTAATATTTCTATACCGATATTTGAGGTACCTAAAGTACACTTATTACATTTTGTATTTTTCTTTTCCTTTTGAATTCAAAGCTTTTATTCAATAATCATTTGTTAATACTATTTCTGTCAGCTGATGATAAAATCAAATTCCTGATTTAAATATACTAACTACTTATTGCTAAAGCTAATTTAAAAATTAGCTCTAAAGGTCCTCAAACAATGCTTTTCATATTTATTGCTCTTTTTTAAATTTTCAGATATTTTTAAAATAATTTAAAACATTTTATAATTATAAATATCCAAATGAGTACACTAAGAATTTAAATCCCATCATGCGGCATTTGTTATCAAAAGTCACTTTTAATTTTAATATTTCGATACCGATATTTAAGGTACCCAAAGTATACTTACTACATTTTGTAGTTTTCTTTTCCTTTTGAATTCAAATCTATTATTAAATATTTATATTTTAATACTATTTCTGTCAGCTGATGATAAAATCAAATTCCTGATTTAAATATACTATAACTTATTGCTGAAGCTAAATTAAAAATTAGCTCTAAAGGTCCTCAAACAATGCTATTCATATTTATTGCTCTTTTTAAAATTTTCAGATATTTTTAAAATAATTTAAAACATTTTATAATTATAAATATCTAAATGAGTACCCTTACAATTTAAATCCCATCATGCGGCATTTGTTATCAAAAGTCACTTTAATTTTAATATTTCTATACCGATATTTAAGGTACCCACGGTATACTTATTACTTTTAGTAGTTTTCTTTTCCTTTTGAATTCAAATCTATTATTAAATACTTATATTTTATTACTATTTCTGTCAGCTGATGATAAAATCAAATTCCTGATTTAAATGTACTAATTACTTATTGCTGAAGCTAAATTAAAAATTAGCTCTAAAGATCCTCAAACAATGCTATTCATATTTAATGCCTTTTTTAAAATTTTCATATATTTTTAAAATAATTTAAAACATTTTATAATTATAAATATCTAAATCAGTACCCTTAGAATTTACATCCCATCATGCGGCATTTTTTTATCAAAAGTCACCTTTATTTTTTAATATTTCTATACCGATATTTGAGGTACCTAAGTATACTTATTATATTTTGTATTTTTCTTTTCCTTTTGAATTCAAATCTATTATTAAATACTTATATTTTAATACTATTTCTGTCAGCTGATGATAAAATCAAATTCCTGATTTAAATGATACTAATTACTTATTGCTGAAGCTAAATTAAAAATTAGCTCTAAAGATCCTCAAACAATGCTATTCATATTTATTGCTCTTTTTAAAATTTTCATATATTTTTAAAATAATTTAAAACATTTTATAATTATAAATATCTAAATCAGTACCCTTAGAATTTACATCCCATCATGCGGCATTTTTTTATCAAAAGTCACCTTTATTTTTAATATTTCTATACCGATATTTGAGGTACCCAAAGTACACTTATTACATTTTGTATTTTTCTTTTCCTTTTGAATTCAAAGCTTTTATTCAATAATCATTTGTTAATACTATTTCTGTCAGCTGATGATAAAATCAAATTCCTGATTTAAATATACTACCTACTTATTGCTAAAGCTAATTTAAAAATTAGCTCTAAAGGTCCTCAAACAATGCTATTCATATTTATTGCTATTTTTTAAATTTTCAGATATTTTTAAAATAATTTAAAACATTTTATAATTATAAATATCTAAATGAGGACCCTTAGAATTTAAATCCTATTATGCGGCATTTGTTATCAAAAGTCACCTTTAATTTTAATATTTCTATACCGATATTTAAGGTACCCAAAGTATACTTATTACATTTCGTATTTTTCTTTTACTTTTTAATTTAAATCTATTATTAAATATTTATATTTTAATACTATTTCTGTCAGCTGATGATAAAATCAAATTCCTGATTTAAATATACTATAACTTATTGCTGAAGCTAATTTAAAAATTAGCTCTAAAGGTCCTCAAAACAATGCTATTCATATTTATTGCTCTTTTTAAATTTTCAGATATTGTTAAAATAATTTAAACATTTTATAATTATAAATATCTAAATCAGTACCCTTAGAATTTACATCCCATTATGCGGCATTTGTTATCAAAAGTCACTTTTAATTTTAATATTTCTATACCGATATTTAAGGTACCCACGGTATACTTATTACTTTTAGTAGTTTTCTTTTCCTTTTGAATTCAAAGTTTTTTTCAATAATCATTTGTTAATACTATTTCTGTCAGCTGATGATAAAATCAAATTCCTGATTAAAATAAACTAATTACTTATTGCTAAAGCTAAATTAAAAATTAGCTCTAAAGGTCCTCATACAATGCTATTCATATTTATTGCTTTTTTTAAAATTTTCAGATATTTTTAAAATAATTTAAAACATTTTATAATTATAAATATCTAAATGAGTACCCTTAGAATTTAAATCCCATCATGCGGCATTTGTCATCAAAAGTCGCCTTTAATTTTAATATTTCTATACCGATATTTAAGGTACCCAAAGTATACTTATTAGATTTTGTAGTTTTCTTTTCCTTTTGAATTCTAATCTATTATTCAATACTCATATGTTAATACTATTTCTCTCAGCTGATGATAAAATCAAATTCCTGATTTAAATATACTAATTACTTATTGATGAAGCTAAATTAAAAATTAGCTCTAAAGGTCCTCAAACAATGCTATTCATATTTATTGCTCTTTTTTAAATTTTCAGATATTTTTAGAATAATTTAAAACATTTTATAACTATAATATTCCAAATGAGGACCCTTAGAATTTAAATCCCATTCATGCGGCATTTTTTATCAAAAGTCACCTTTATTTTAATATTTCTATACCGATATTTGAGGTACCTAAGTATACTTATTACATTTTGTATTTTTCTTTTCCTTTTGAATTCAAAGCTTTTATTCAATAATCATTTGTTAATACTATTTCTGTCAGCTGATGATAAAATCAAATTCCTGATTTAAATATACTAATTACTTATTGCTGAAGCTAAATTAAAAATTAGCTCTAAAGGTCCTCAAACAATGCTATTCATATTTATTGCTCTTTTTAAAATTTTCAGATATTTTAAAATAATTTAAAACATTTTATAATTATAAATATCTAAATGAGGACCCTTAGAATTTAAATCCCATCATGCGGCATTTGTTATCAAAAGTCACCTTTAATTTTAATATTTCTATACCGATATTTAAGGTACCCAAAGTATACTTATTACATTTTGTAGTTTTCTTTTCCTTTTGAATTCAAATCTATTATTAAATATTTATATTTTAATACTATTTCTGTCAGCTGATGATAAAATCAAATTCCTGATTTAAATGTACTAATTACTTATTGCTGAAGCTAAATTAAAAATTAGCTCTAAAGGTCCTCAAACAATGCTATTCATATTTATTGCCTTTTTTAAAATTTTCATATATTTTTAAAATAATTTAAAACATTTTATAATTATAAATATCTAAATGTGGACCCTTAGAATTTAAATCCCATCATGCGGCATTTGTCATCAAAAGTCGCCTTTAATTTTAATATTTCTATACCGATATTTAAGGTACCCAAAGTATACTTATTACATTTTGTATTTTTCTTTTCCTTTTGAATTCAAAGCTTTTATTCAATAATCATTTGTTAATACTATTTTTGTCAGCTGATGATAAAATCAAATTCCTGATTTAAATATACTAACTACTTATTGCTAAAGCTAATTTAAAAATTAGCTCTAAAGGTCCTCAAACAATGCTTTTCATATTTATTGCTCTTTTTTAAATTTTCAGATATTTTTAAAATAATTTAAAACATTTTATAATTATAAATATCCAAATGAGTACACTAGAATTTAAATCCCATCATGCGGCATTTGTTATCAAAAGTCACTTTTAATTTTAATATTTCGATACCGATATTTAAGGTACCCAAAGTATACTTACTACATTTTGTAGTTTTCTTTTCCTTTTGAATTCAAATCTATTATTAAATATTTATATTTTAATACTATTTCTGTCAGCTGATGATAAAATCAAATTCCTGATTTAAATATACTATAACTTATTGCTGAAGCTAAATTAAAAATTAGCTCTAAAGGTCCTCAAACAATGCTATTCATATTTATTGCTCTTTTTAAAATTTTCAGATATTTTTAAAATAATTTAAAACATTTTATAATTATAAATATCTAAATGAGTACCCTTACAATTTAAATCCCATCATGCGGCATTTGTTATCAAAAGTCACTTTTAATTTTAATATTTCTATACCGATATTTAAGGTACCCACGGTATACTTATTACTTTTAGTAGTTTTCTTTTCCTTTTGAATTCAAATCTATTATTAAATACTTATATTTTAATACTATTTCTGTCAGCTGATGATAAAATCAAATTCCTGATTTAAATGTACTAATTACTTATTGCTGAAGCTAAATTAAAAATTAGCTCTAAAGATCCTCAAACAATGCTATTCATATTTAATGCCTTTTTAAAATTTTCATATATTTTTAAAATAATTTAAAACATTTTATAATTATAAATATCTAAATCAGTACCCTTAGAATTTACATCCCATCATGCGGCATTTTTTTATCAAAAGTCACCTTTATTTTTTAATATTTCTATACCGATATTTGAGGTACCTAAGTATACTTATTATATTTTGTATTTTTCTTTTCCTTTTGAATTCAAATCTATTATTAAATACTCATATTTTAATACTATTTCTGTCAGCTGATGATAAAATCAAATTCCTGATTTAAATGAACTAATTACTTATTGCTGAAGCTAAATTAAAAATTAGCTCTAAAGATCCTCAAACAATGCTATTCATATTTATTGCCTTTTTTAAAATTTTCATATATTTTTAAAATAATTTAAAACATTTTATAATTATAAATATCTAAATCAGTACCCTTAGAATTTACATCCCATCATGCGGCATTTTTTTATCAAAAGTCACCTTTATTTTTAATATTTCTATACCGATATTTGAGGTACCCAAAGTACACTTATTACATTTTGTATTTTTCTTTTCCTTTTGAATTCAAAGCTTTTATTCAATAATCATTTGTTAATACTATTTCTGTCAGCTGATGATAAAATCAAATTCCTGATTTAAATATACTACCTACTTATTGCTAAAGCTAATTTAAAAATTAGCTCTAAAGGTCCTCAAACAATGCTATTCATATTTATTGCTATTTTTTAAATTTTCAGATATTTTTAAAATAATTTAAAACATTTTATAATTATAAATATCTAAATGAGGACCCTTAGAATTTAAATCCTATCATGCGGCATTTGTTATCAAAAGTCACCTTTAATTTTAATATTTCTATACCGATATTTAAGGTACCCAAAGTATACTTATTACATTTCGTATTTTTCTTTTACTTTTTAATTCAAATCTATTATTAAATATTTATATTTTAATACTATTTCTGTCAGCTGATGATAAAATCAAATTCCTGATTTAAATATACTATAACTTATTGCTGAAGCTAAATTAAAAATTAGCTCTAAAGGTCCTCAAAACAATGCTATTCATATTTATTGCTCTTTTTTAAATTTTCAGATATTGTTAAAATAATTTT
The DNA here is from genome assembly GCF_015476425.1 of Leptopilina heterotoma. Lineage (NCBI taxonomy): Eukaryota > Metazoa > Arthropoda > Insecta > Hymenoptera > Figitidae > Leptopilina > Leptopilina heterotoma. Next base: position 126,835 of record NW_025111003.1, read on the forward strand.
AAACATTTTATAATTATAAATATCTAAATCAGTACCCTTAGAATTTACATCCCATTATGCGGCATTTGTTATCAAAAGTCACTTTTAATTTTAATATTTCTATACCGATATTTAAGGTACCCACGGTATACTTATTACTTTTAGTAGTTTTCTTTTCCTTTTGAATTCAAAGTTTTTTTTCAATAATCATTTGTTAATACTATTTCTGTCAGCTGATGATAAAATCAAATTCCTGATTAAAATAAACTAATTACTTATTGCTAAAGCTAAATTAAAAATTAGCTCTAAAGGTCCTCATACAATGCAATTCATATTTATTTGCTTTTTTTAAAATTTTCAGATATTTTTAAAATAATTTAAAACATTTTATAATTATAAATATCTAAATGAGTACCCTTAGAATTTAAATCCCATCATGCGGCATTTGTCATCAAAAGTCGCCTTTAATTTTAATATTTATATACCGATATTTAAGGTACCCAAAGTATACTTATTAGATTTTGTAGTTTTCTTTTCCTTTTGAATTCTAATTTATTATTCAACACTCATATGTTAATACTATTTCTCTCAGCTGATGATAAAATCAAATTCCTGATTTAAATATACTAATTACTTATTGATGAAGCTAAATTAAAAATTAGCTCTAAAGGTCCTCAAACAATGCTATTCATATTTATTGCTCTTTTTAAAATTTTCAGATATTTTTAGAATAATTTAAAACATTTTATAACTATTAATTTCCAAATGAGGACCCTTAGAATTTAAATCCCATTATGCGGCATTTTTTTATCAAAAGTCACCTTTATTTTTAATATTTCTATACCGATATTTGAGGTACCTAAGTATACTTATTACATTTTGTATTTTTCTTTTCCTTTTGAATTCAAAGCTTTTATTCAATAATCATTTGTTAATACTATTTCTGTCAGCTGATGATAAAATCAAATTCCTGATTTAAATATACTAATTACTTATTGCTGAAGCTAAATTAAAAATTAGCTCTAAAGGTCCTCAAGCAATGCTATTCATATTTATTGCTCTTTTTTAAATTTTCAGATATTTTAAAAATAATTTAAAACATTTTATAATTATAAATATCTAAATGAGGACCCTTAGAATTTAAATCCCATCATGCGGCATTTGTTATCAAAAGTCACTTTTAATTTTAATATTTCTATACCGATATTTAAGGTACCCACGGTATACTTATTACTTTTAGTAGTTTTCTTTTCCTTTTGAATTCAAATCTATTATTAAATACTCATATTTAAATACTATTTCTGTCAGCTGATGATAAAATCAAATTCCTGATTTAAATATACTAATTACTTATTGCTGAAGCTAAATTAAAAATTAGCTCTAAAGATCCTCAAACAATGCTATTCATATTTATTGCCTTTTTTAAAATTTTCATATATTTTTAAAATAATTTAAAACATTTTATAATTATAAATATCTAAATCAGTACCCTTAGAATTTACATCCTATCATGCGGCATTTTTTATCAAATGTCACGTTTATTTTAATATTTCTATACCGATATTTGAGGTACCTAAGTATACTTAATAAATTTTTTTTCTTCTCCTTTTGAATTCAAAGCTTTTATTCAATAATCATTTGTTAATACTATTTCTGTCAGCTGATGATAAAATCAAATTCCTGATTTAAATATACTAACTACTTATTGCTAAAGCTAATTTAAAAATTAGCTCTAAAGGTCCTCAAACAATGCTATTCATATTTATTGCTATTTATTAAATTTTCAGATATTTTTAAAATAATTTAAAACATTTTATAATTATAAATATCTAAATGAGGACCCTAAGAATTTAAATCCCATCATGCGGCATTTGTTATCAAGAGTCACCTTTAATTTTAATATTTCTATACCGATATTTAAGGTACCCAAAGTATACTTATTACATTTCGTATTTTTCTTTTACTTTTTAATTCAAATCTATTATTAAATATTATATTTTAATACTATTTCTGTCAGCTGATGATAAAATCAAATTCCTGATTTAAATATACTAACTACTTATTGCTAGAGCTAATTTAAAAATTAGCCTCTAAAGGTCCTCAAACAATGCTATTCATATTTATTGCTCTTTCTTAAATTTTCAGATATTTTTAAAATAATTTAAAACATTTTATAATTATAAATATCCAAATGAGTACACTAAGAATTTAAATCCCATTATGCGGCATTTGTTATCAAAAGTCACTTTTAATTTTAATATTTCTATACCGATATTTGAGGTACCTAAGTATACTTAATAAATTTTGTATTTTCTTTTCCTTTTGAATTCAAAGCTTTTATTCAATAATCATTTGTTAATACTATTTCTGTCAGCTGATGATAAAATCAAATTCCTGATTTAAATATACTAACTACTTATTGCTAAAGCTAATTTAAAAATTAGCTCTAAAGGTCCTCAAACAATGCTATTCATATTTATTGCTCTTTTTTAAATTTTCAGATATTTTTAAAATAATTTAAAACATTTTATAATTATAAATATCTAAATGAGGACCCTTAGAATTTAAATCCTATCATGCGGCATTTGTTATCAAAAGTCACCTTTAATTTTAATATTTCTATACCGATATTTAAGGTACCCAAAGTATACTTATTACATTTCGTATTTTTCTTTTACTTTTTAATTCAAATCTATTATTAAATACTCATATTTTAATACTATTTCTGTCAGCTGATGATAAAATCAAATTCCTGATTTAAATATACTATAACTTATTGCTGAAGCTAAATTAAAAATTAGCTCTAAAGGTCCTCAAAACAATGCTATTCATATTTATTGCTCTTTTTAAAATTTTCAGATATTGTTTAAATAATTTTAAACATTTTATAATTATAAATATTTAAATCAGTACCCTTAGAATTTACATCCCATCATGCGGCATTTTTTTATCAAAAGTCACCTTTATTTTAATATTTCTATACCGATATTTGAGGTACCTAAGTATACTTATTACATTTTGTATTTTTCTTTTCCTTTTGAATTCAAAGCTTTTATTCAATAATCATCTGTTAATACTATTTCTGTCAGCTGATGATAAAATCAAATTCCTGATTTAAATATACTAATTACTTATTGCTAAAGCTAAATTAAAAATTAGCTCTAAAGGTCCTCAAACAATGCTATTCATATTTATTGCTCTTTTTAAAATTTTCAGATATTTTTAAAATAATTTAAAACATTTTATAATTATAAATATCTAAATGAGTACCCTTACAATTTAAATCCCATCATGCGGCATTTGTTATCAAAAGTCACTTTTAATTTTAATATTTCTATACCGATATTTAAGGTACCCACGGTATACTTATTACTTTTAGTAGTTTTCTTTTCCTTTTGAATTAAATCTATTATTAAATACTCATATTTAAATACTATTTCTGTCAGCTGATGATAAAATCAAATTCCTGATTTAAATATACTAATTACTTATTGCTGAAGCTAAATTAAAAATTAGCTCTAAAGATCCTCAAACAATGCTATTCATATTTATTGCCTTTTTTAAAATTTTCATATATTTTTAAAATAATTTAAAACATTTTATAATTATAAATATCTAAATCAGTACCCTTAGAATTTACATCTTATCATGCGGCATTTTTTTATCAAATGTCACCTTTATTTTTAATATTTCTATACCGATATTTGAGGTACCTAAGTATACTTAATAAATTTTTTTTCTTCTCCTTTTGAATTCAAAGCTTTTATTCAATAATCATTTGTTAATACTATTTCTGTCAGCTGATGATAAAATCAAATTCCTGATTTAAATATACTAACTACTTATTGCTAAAGCTAATTTAAAAATTAGCTCTAAAGGTCCTCAAACAATGCTATTCATATTTATTGCTATTTTTTAAATTTTCAGATATTTTTAAAATAATTTAAAACATTTTATAATTATAAATATCTAAATGAGGACCCTAAGAATTTAAATCCTATCATGCGGCATTTGTTATCAAGAGTCACCTTTAATTTTAATATTTCTATACCGATATTTAAGGTACCCAAAGTATACTTATTACATTTCGTATTTTTCTTTTACTTTTTAATTCAAATCTATTATTAAATATTTATATTTTAATACTATTTCTGTCAGCTGATGATAAAATCAAATTCCTGATTTAAATATACTAACTACTTATTGCTAGAGCTAATTTAAAAATTACCTCTAAAGGTCCTCAAACAATGCTATTCATATTTATTGCTCTTTTTTAAATTTTCAGATATTTTTAAAATAATTTAAAACATTTTATAATTATAAATATCCAAATGAGTACACTAAGAATTTAAATCCCATTATGCGGCATTTGTTATCAAAAGTCACTTTTAATTTTAATATTTCTATACCGATATTTGAGGTACCTAAGTATACTTAATAAATTTTTTTTTCTTTTCCTTTTGAATTCAAAGCTTTTATTCAATAATCATTTGTTAATACTATTTCTGTCAGCTGATGATAAAATCAAATTCCTGATTTAAATATACTAACTAGTTATTGCTAAAGCTAATTTAAAAATTAGCTCTAAAGGTCCTCAAACAATGCTATTCATATTTATTGCTCTTTTTTAAATTTTCAGATATTTTTAAAATAATTTAAAACATTTTATAATTATAAATATCTAAATGAGGACCCTTAGAATTTAAATCCCATCATGCGGCATTTGTTATCAAAAGTCACCTTTAATTTTAATATTTCTATACCGTTATTTAAGGTACCCAAAGTATACTTATTACATTTCGTATTTTTCTTTTACTTTTTAATTCAAATCTATCATTAAATACTCATATTTTAATACTATTTCTGTCAGCTGATGATAAAATCAAATTCCTGATTTAAATATACTATAACTTATTGCTGAAGCTAAATTAAAAATTAGCTCTAAAGGTCCTCAAAACAATGCTATTCATATTTATTGCTCTTTTTAAAATTTTCAGATATTGTTAAAATAATTTTAAACATTTTATAATTATAAATATCTAAATCAGTACCCTTAGAATTTACATCCCATCATGCGGCATTTTTTTATCAAATGTCACCTTTATTTTTAATATTTCTATATCGATATTAGAGGTACCTAAGTATACTTAATAAATTTTTTTTTCTTCTCCTTTTGAATTCAAAGCTTTTATTCAATAATCATTTGTTAATACTATTTCTGTCAGCTGATGATAAAATCAAATTCCTGATTTAAATATACTAATTGCTTATTGATGAAGCTAATTTAAAAATTAGCTCTAAAGGTCCTCAAACAATGCTATTCATATTTATTGCTCTTTTTTAAATTTTCAGATATTTTTAAAATAATTTAAAACATTTTATAATTATAAATATCTAAATGAGGACCCTTAGAATTTAAATCCCATCATGCGGCATTTGTTATCAAAAGTCACCTTTAATTTTAATATTTCTATACCGTTATTTAAGGTACCCAAAGTATACTTATTACATTTCGTATTTTTCTTTTACTTTTTAATTCAAATCTATTATTAAATACTCATATTTTAATACTATTTCTGTCAGCTGAAGATAAAATCAAATTCCTGATTTAAATATACTATAACTTATTGCTGAAGCTAAATTAAAAATTAGCTCTAAAGGTCCTCAAAACAATGCTATTCATATTTATTGCTCTTTTTAAAATTTTCAGATATTTTTAAAATAATTTAAAACATTTTATAATTATAAATATCCAAATGAGTACACTAAGAATTTAAATCCCATTATGCGGCATTTGTTATCAAAAGTCACTTTTAATTTTAATATTTCTATACCGATATTTGAGGTACCTAAGTATACTTAATAAATTTTTTTTTCTTTTCCTTTTGAATTCAAAGCTTTTATTCAATAATCATTTGTTAATACTATTTCTGTCAGCTGATGATAAAATCAAATTCCTGATTTAAATATACTAACTAGTTATTGCTAAAGCTAATTTAAAAATTAGCTCTAAAGGTCCTCAAACAATGCTATTCATATTTATTGCTCTTTTTTAAATTTTCAGATATTTTTAAAATAATTTAAAACATTTTATAATTATAAATATCTAAATGAGGACCCTTAGAATTTAAATCCCATCATGCGGCATTTGTTATCAAAAGTCACCTTTAATTTTAATATTTCTATACCGTTATTTAAGGTACCCAAAGTATACTTATTACATTTCGTATTTTTCTTTTACTTTTTAATTCAAATCTATTATTAAATACTCATATTTTAATACTATTTCTGTCAGCTGATGATAAAATCAAATTCCTGATTTAAATATACTATAACTTATTGCTGAAGCTAAATTAAAAATTAGCTCTAAAGGTCCTCAAAACAATGCTATTCATATTTATTGCTCTTTTTAAAATTTTCAGATATTTTTAAAATAATTTAAAACATTTTATAATTATAAATATCTAAATGAGGACCCTTAGAATTTAAATCCCATCATGCGGCATTTGTTATCAAAAGTCACCTTTAATTTTAATATTTCTATACCGTTATTTATGGTACCCAAAGTATACTTATTACATTTCGTATTTTTCTTTTACTTTTTAATTCAAATCTATTATTAAATACTCATATTTTAATACTATTTCTGTCAGCTGAAGATAAAATCAAATTCCTGATTTAAATATACTATAACTTATTGCTGAAGCTAAATTAAAAATTAGCTCTAAAGGTCCTCAAAACAATGCTATTCATATTTATTGCTCTTTTTAAAATTTTCAGATATTTTTAAAATAATTTAAAACATTTTATAATTATAAATATCCAAATGAGTACACTAAGAATTTAAATCCCATTATGCGGCATTTGTTATCAAAAGTCACTTTTAATTTTAATATTTCTATACCGATATTTGAGGTACCTAAGTATACTTAATAAATTTTTTTTTCTTTTCCTTTTGAATTCAAAGCTTTTATTCAATAATCATTTGTTAATACTATTTCTGTCAGCTGATGATAAAATCAAATTCCTGATTTAAATATACTAACTAGTTATTGCTAAAGCTAATTTAAAAATTAGCTCTAAAGGTCCTCAAACAATGCTATTCATATTTATTGCTCTTTTTTAAATTTTCAGATATTTTTAAAATAATTTAAAACATTTTATAATTATAAATATCTAAATGAGGACCCTTAGAATTTAAATCCCATCATGCGGCATTTGTTATCAAAAGTCACCTTTAATTTTAATATTTCTATACCGTTATTTAAGGTACCCAAAGTATACTTATTACATTTCGTATTTTTCTTTTACTTTTTAATTCAAATCTAATATTAAATACTCATATTTTAATACTATTTCTGTCAGCTGATGATAAAATCAAATTCCTGATTTAAATATACTATAACTTATTGCTGAAGCTAAATTAAAAATTAGCTCTAAAGGTCCTCAAAACAATGCTATTCATATTTATTGCTCTTTTTAAAATTTTCAGATATTGTTAAAATAATTTTAAACATTTTATAATTATAAATATCTAAATCAGTACCCTTAGAATTTACATCCCATCATGCGGCATTTTTTTATCAAATGTCACCTTTATTTTTAATATTTCTATATCGATATTAGAGGTACCTAAGTATACTTAATAAATTTTTTTTTCTTCTCCTTTTGAATTCAAAGCTTTTATTCAATAATCATTTGTTAATACTATTTCTGTCAGCTGATGATAAAATCAAATTCCTGATTTAAATATACTAATTGCTTATTGATGAAGCTAATTTAAAAATTAGCTCTAAAGGTCCTCAAACAATGCTATTCATATTTATTGCTCTTTTTTAAATTTTCAGATATTTTTAAAATAATTTAAAACATTTTATAATTATAAATATCTAAATGAGGACCCTTAGAATTTAAATCCCATCATGCGGCATTTGTTATCAAAAGTCACCTTTAATTTTAATATTTCTATACCGTTATTTAAGGTACCTAAAGTATACTTATTACATTTCGTATTTTTCTTTTACTTTTTAATTCAAATCTATTATTAAATACTCATATTTTAATACTATTTCTGTCAGCTGATGATAAAATCAAATTCCTGATTTAAATATACTATAACTTATTGCTGAAGCTAAATTAAAAATTAGCTCTAAAGGTCCTCAAAACAATGCTATTCATATTTATTGCTCTTTTTAAAATTTTCAGATATTGTTAAAATAATTTTAAACATTTTATAATTATAAATATCTAAATCAGTACCCTTAGAATTTACATCCCATCATGCGGCATTTTTTTTATCAAAAGTCACCTTTATTTTTAATATTTCTATACCGATATTTGAGGTACCCAAAGTACACTTATTACATTTTGTATTTTTATTTTCCTTTTGAATTCAAAGCTTTTATTCAATAATCATTTGTTAATACTATTTCTGTCAGCTGATGATAAAATTAAATTCCTGATTTAAATATACTAATTACTTATTGCTGAAGCTAAATTAAAAATTAGCTCTAAAGGTCCTCAAACAATGCTATTCATATTTATTGCTCTTTTTAAAATTTTCAGATATTTTTAATATAATTTAAAACATTTTATATTTATAAATATCCAAATGTAGACCCTTAGAATTTAAATCCCATCATGCGAAATTTGTTATCATGTCACCTTTATTTTTAATGTCTCTATGTCGATATTTGAAGTACCTAAAGTATTCTTACTACATTTTGTATTTTTCTTTTCCTTTTGAATTCAAATCTATTATTAAATATTCATATTTTTATACAATTCCTGTCAGTTGATGGTAAAATCAAATTCCTGATTTAAATAAACTAATTACTTATTGCTAAAGCTAAATTAAAAATTAGCTCTAAAGGTCCTCTTACAATGCTATTCATATTAATTGCTTTTTTTAAAATTTTCAGATATTTTTAAAATAATTTAAAACATTTTATCATTATAAATATCTAAATAAGTACCCTTAGAATTTAAATCCGATCATGCGGCATTTGTCATCAAAAGTCGCCTTTAATTTTAATATTTCTATACCGATATTTAAGGTACCCAAAGTATACTTACTACATTTTGTAGTTTTCTTTTCCTTTTTAATTCAAATCTATTATTAAATATTTATATTTTAATACTATTTCTGTCAGCTGATGATAAAATCAAATTCCTGATTTAAATATACTAATTACTTATTGCTAAAGCTAAATTAAAAATTATCTCTAAACGTCCTCAAACAATGCTATTCATATTTATTGCTCTTTTTTAAATTTTCAAAAATTTTTAAAATAATTTAAAACATTTTATAATTTTAAATATCTCAATGAGTACCCTTAGAATTTAAATCCCATCATGCGGCATTTGTTATCAAAAGTCACCTTTAATTTTAATATTTCTATACCGATGTTTAAGGTACCCAAAGTATACTTACTACATTTTGTAATTTTTTTTTACTTTTTAATTCAAATCTATTATTAAATATTTATATTTTAATACTATTTCTGTCAGCTGATGATAAAATCAAATTCCTGATTACTTATTGCTAAAGCAAATTTAAAAATTAGCTCTAAAGGTCCTCAAACAATGCTATTCATATTTATTGCTCTTTTTTAAACTTTCAGATATTTTTAAAATAATTTAAAACATTTTATAATTATAAATATCCAAATGAGGACACTAAGAATTTAAATCCCATAATGCGGCATTTGTTATCAAAAGTCACTTTTAATTTTAATATTTCTATACCGATATTTAAGGTACCCAAAGTATACTTATTATATTTCGTATTTTTCTTTTACTTTTTAATTCAAATCTATTATTAAATATTTATATTTTAATACTATTTCTGTCAGCTGATGATAAAATCAAATTCCTGATTTAAATATACTAATTACTTATTGATGAAGCTAAATGAAAAATTAGCTCTAAAGGTCCTCAAACAATGCTATTCATATTTATTGCTCTTTTTAAAATTTTCAGATATATTTAGAATAATTTAAAACATTTTATAACTATAAATTTCCAAATGAGGACCCTTAGAATTTCAATCCCATCATGCGGCATTTTTTTATCAAAAGTCACCTTTATTTTTAATATTTCTATACCGATATTTAAGGTACCCAAAGTACACTTATTACATTTTGTATTTTTCTTTTCCCTTAGAATTCAAAGCTTTTATTCAATAATCATTTGTTAATATTATTTCTGTCAGCTGATGATAAAATCAAATTCCTGATTTAATTGTTCTAATTACTTATTGCTGAAGCTAAATTAAAAATTAGCTCTAAAGGTCCTCAAACAATGCTATTCATATTTATTGCTCTTTTTAAAATTTTTAGATATTTTTAAAATAATTTACAACATTTTATAATTATAAATATCTAAATGTAGACCCTTAGAATTTAAATCCCATCATGCGGTATTTGTCATCAAAAGTCACCTTTAATTTTAATATTTCTATACCGATATTTAAGGTACCCAAAGTATACTTATTACGTTTTGAAGTTTTCTTTTCCCTTTGAATTCTAATCTATTATTCAATACTCATATGTTAATACTATTTCTGTCAGTTAATGGTAAAATCAAATTCCTGATTTAAATAAACTAATTACTTATTGCTAAAGCTAAATTAAAAATTAGCTCTAAAGGTCCTCATACAATGCTATTTATATTTATTGCTTTTTTAAAATTTTTAGATATTTTTAAAATAATTTACAACATTTTATAATTATAAATATCTAAATGAGTACCCTGAGAATTTAAATCCCTTCATGCGGCATTTGTTATCAAAAGTCACTTTTAATTTTAATATTTCTATACCGATATTTAAGGTACCCAAAGTATACTTATTACTTTTTGTAGTTTTCTTTTCTTTTTGAATTCAAATCTATTATTAAATATTTATATTTTAATACTAATTCTGTCAGCTGATGATAAAATCAAATTCCTGATTTAAATATACGAATTACTTATTAATGAAGCTAAATTAAAAATTAGCTCTAAAGGTCCTCAAACAATGCTATTCATATTTATTGCTCTTTTTAAAAGTTTTAGATTTTTTTAAAATAATTTACAACATTTTATCATTATAAATATCTAAATGAGTACCCTGAGAATTTAAATCCCTTCATGCGGCATTTGTTATCAAAAGTCACTTTTAATTTTAATATTTCTATACCGATATTTAAGGTACCCAAAGTATACTTATTACTTTTTGTAGTTTTCTTTTCTTTTTGAATTCAAATCAATTATTAAATATTTATATTTTAATACTAATTCTGTCAGCTGATGATAAAATCAAATTCCTGATTTAAATATACGAATTACTTATTAATGAAGCTAAATTAAAAATTAGCTCTAAAGGTCCTCATACAATGCTATTCATATTTATTGCTTTTTTTAAAATTTTTAGATATTTTTAAAATAATTTACGACATTTTATCATTATAAATATCTAAATGAGTACTCTTAGAATTTAAATCCTATCATGCGGCATTTGTCATCAAAAGTCGCCTTTAATTTTAATATTTCTATACCGATATTTAAGGTACCCAAAGTATACTTATTACATTATGTATTTTTTTTTACTTTTTAGTTCGAATCTATTATTAAATATTTATATTTTAATACTATTTCTGTCAGCTGATGATAAAATCAAATTCCTGATTTAAATATACTATAACTTATTGCTGAAGCAAAATTAAAAATTATCTCTAAACGTCCTCAAACAATGCTATTCATATTTATTGCTCTTTTTAAAATTTTCAGATATTGTTAAAATAATTAAAACATTTTATAATTATAAACATCCAAATGAGAACCTTAAGAATTTAAATCCCATCATGCGGCATTTGTTATCAAAAGTCACCTTTTATTTTAGATTTCTATGCGGATATTTGAGGTACCCAAAGTATACTTATTACATTTTGAAGTTTTCTTTTCCTTTTCAATCTAAATCTACTATTAAATACTCATATTTTAATACTATTTCTGTCAGCTGATGATAAAATCAAATTCCTGATTTAATTGTACTAATTACTTATTGCTGAAGCTATATTAAAAATTAGCTCTAAAGGTCCTCAAACAATGCTATTCATATTTATTGTTCTTTTTAAAATTTTCAGATATTTTTAAAACAATTGAAAACATTTTATAATTATAAATATCTAAATGAGTACCCTTAGAATTTAAATCCCATCATGCGGAATTTGTTATCAAAAGTCACTTTTAATTTTAATATTTCTATACCGATATTTAAGGTACCCAAAGTATACTTATTACTTTTTGTAGTTTTCTTTTCCTTTTGAATTCAAATCTATTATCAAATATTTATATTTTAATACTAATTCTGTCAGCTGATGATAAAATCAAATTCCTGATTTAAATATACTAATTACTTATTGATGAAGCTAAATGAAAAATTAGCTCTAAAGGTCCTCAAACAATGCTATTCATATTTATTGCTCTTGTTAAAATTTTCAGATATTTTTAGAATAATTTAAAACATTTTATAACTATAAATTTCCAAATGAGGACCCTTAGAATTTCAATCCCATCATGCGGCATTTTTTTATCAAAAGTCACCTTTATTTTTAATATTTCTATACCGATATTTGAGGTACCCAAAGTACACTTATTACATTTTGTATTTTTCTTTTCCCTTTGAATTCAAAGCTTTTATTCAATAATCATTTGTTAATATTATTTCTGTCAGCTGATGATAAAATCAAATTCCTGATTTAATTGTACTAATTACTTATTGCTGAAGCTAAATTAAAAATTAGCTCTAAAGGTCCTCAAACAATGCTATTCATATTTATTGCTCTTTTTAAAATTTTTAGATATTTTTAAAATAATTTACAACATTTTATCATTATAAATATCTAAATGAGTACCCTGAGAATTTAAATCCCCTCATGCGGCATTTGTTATCAAAAGTCACTTTTAATTTTAATATTTCTATACCGATATTTAAGGTACCCAAAGTATACTTATTACTTTTTGTAGTTTTCTTTTCTTTTTGAAATCAAATCTATTATTAAATATTTATATTTTAATACTAATTCTGTCAGCTGATGATAAAATCAAATTCCTGATTTAAATATACTAATTACTTATTGATGAAGCTAAATGAAAAATTAGCTCTAAAGGTCCTCAAACAATGCTATTCTTATTTATTGCTCTTTTTAAAATTTTCAGATATTTTTAGAATAATTTAAAACATTTTATAACTATAAATTTCCAAATGAGGACCCTTAGAATTTCAATCCCATCATGCGGCATTTTTTTATCAAAAGTCACCTTTATTTTTAATATTTCTATACCGATATTTGAGGTACCGTCAACTGGGGCTATTTTGTGCATCCGGGGGCTATTTTGTGCACGCGAGTTTTTTAATGAAAAAAATTATTAAAATGAATTATTTTAATCTGCTATTTTGTTAAATGAAAGTTGGATTACATGACAATAGAGAGCACTAAATGTTATTATTTAATTCTTTGGCAATTAAGAGAAAAAAATTCCTAAAAACGGAAAATTTGTTTAAAAAATTTTGAAAGTTCGGAAAAATTATACCAGATCTTCTAGAGTTTTAATGTGTCTCATAAACTGTGTTAGATATTTGTTTTCAATTGTGTTGTGATGATACATACGTAATGCGCTAACTTTTTATTCATTATTTTAAGAGAAAAGTGGAAAAAACTGAAAAACCAGGATTCCATGGGGCTATTTTGTGCACTTAAAAAAATCAAATATTTTTCATAAATATTTTATTTAGTAAGTAAAGAAGATTCTGTTTATCATTTTAATACATTTTTGTCTTACTTTTCTGTCAAAAAACTGTAAATACGTTAATTAAAATCATTAAAACGATTAAAAGCTCTACCGGTGCACAACGTAACCTCAAAAAATGAACTTTAATTAATATTTATAAGTTTTTAAAATTAGTTTTAAAACTATTTTCTCGTTTCTCTTAAAATAACTTGAAAGTCATATTAGATATTAATATGTTATCTATTTAACCTTAAAAATATTTATTTCAAGTTTTTTAAAAATATCATTCAAAACCATTAAAAAAGCTCCTATTGAAATGATGTTTTAAAGTTATTTATAAGTTTTAAAACGATCATTTTATAATTATATTAGTATATTATTATAAAATATATATTAAAAAAGAAAAAAATTTTATTTACTATCTGCGTAATATACAATTTAAAGAAAGATTGTTAATTTTTAGTAAATCCAAATTTTAGCAAAATTTTAGTGCTTTATTTTACATTTTTTGTATAATATATCTACAAAAAAAATGTTACTAGGTCATTCTTTTTTTAATTTACTCTTAAATATATACACAAAAGATTTCATGAAGCAGAAACGATTAAAAAAATTGATTACCTAACATTATAGAAAAACAAAGTTCGATGCACAAAATAGCCCCATCCCGGGAGTTATTGTGTTCACGACTTTCAATGACTATAACTGAGACAAAAAAATTTTTTTCTTTGCAAAATTTATAGGAAACCTTCAGAAGGATGTCCACAACATATATCAAAAGTTGATTTTCTTTATTCTCTTAATTCTGAATTTAAATAAATCTTTGAATCAAAAAAAAGCTATTTGGTGCACAAAATAGCCCTGGTTGACGGTACCCAAAGTACACTTATTACATTTTGTATTTTTCTTTTCCCTTTGAATTCAAAGCTTTTATTCAATAATCATTTGTTAATATTATTTCTGTCAGCTGATGATAAAATGAAATTCCTGATTTAAATATACTAATTACACAGCCACACAAAAAAAAAAAAGTTCTGATCTGGGGGTCTCACTATGTAGACTTTATGTTTTTTGGGTCGCTGAATCCGAATCCGAGGTCCATTTAACCCCATCAGATCAGGATTTTGACATAACCTCAAAAAACCAATATGGCGGACACATTTTTGAAAAGTTAATTAGATTCGCTTCAAATTCGTTACTCGGGAGTTTTTGGGGTCGCTGATTACGAATTTGAAGTCTGATTTCAAAAATTCAAAATGGCGGATCCAATATGGCGGACACGTTTTTAAAAAATTCATCGGATTCGCTTGAAATTCGTTACTCTGGGGTTTTTGGGGTCGCTGATTACGAATCTGATGTCGGTTTTTCAAAATTCAAAATGGCGGATCCAATATGGCTGACACATACATATTGGATCCGCCATTTTGAATTTTTGAAATCTGATTTCAAATTCGTAATCAGCGACCCCAAAAACCCCCGAGTAACGAATTTCAAGCGAATCCGATGAATTTTTCAAAAACGTGTCCGCCATATTGGATCCGCCATTTTGAATTTTTGAAATCAGACTTCAAATTCGTAATCAGCGACCCCAAAAACCCCCGAGTAACGAATTTGAAGCGAATCCAATGAACTTTTCAAAAATGTGTCCGCCATATTGGTTTTTTGAGGTTATGTCAAAATCCTGATCTGATGGGGTTAAATGGACCTTGGATTCGGATTCAGCGACCAAAAAAACATAAAGTCTACATAGTGAGACCCCCAGATCAGAACTTTTTTTTTTTTTGTGTGGCTGTGTTACTTATTGCTGAAGCTAAATGAAAAATTAGCTCTAAAGGTCCTCAAACAATGCTATTCATATTTATTGCTCATTTAAAATTTTCAGATATTTTTAATATAATTTAAAACATTTTATAATTATAAATATCTAAATGTAGACCCTTAGAATTTAAATCCCATCATGCGGCATTTGTCATCAAAAGTCACCTTTAATTTTAATATTTCTATCCCGATATTTAAGGTACCCAAAGTATACTTATTACGTTTTGAAGTTTTCTTTTCCCTTTGAATTCTAATCTATTATTCAATACTCATATGTTAATACTATTTCTCTCAGCTGATGATAAAATCAAACTCCTGATTTAAATATACTAATTACTTATTAACGAAGGTAAATTAAAAATTAGCTCTAAAGGTCCTCAAACAATGCTATTCATATTTATTACTCTTTTTTAAATTTTCAGATATTTTTAAAATAATTTAAAACATTTTATAATTTTAAATATCTCAATGAGTACCCTTAGAATTTAAATCCCATCATGCGGCATTTGTTATCAAAAGTCACCTTTTATTTTAGATTTCTATACGGATATTTGAGGTACCCAAAGTATACTTATTACATTTTGTAGTTTTCTTTTCCTTTTGAATTTAAATCTACTATTAAATACTCATATTTTAATACTATTTCTGTCAGTTGATGGTAAAATCAAATTCCTGATTTAAATAAACTAATTACTTATTGCTAAAGCTAAATTAAAAATTAGCTCTAAAGGTCCTCATACAATGCTATTCATATTTATTGCTTTTTTTAAAATTTTTAGATATTTTTAAAATAATTTACAACATTTTATCATTATAAATATCTAAATGAGTACCCTTAGAATTTAAATCCTATCATGCGGCATTTGTCATCAAAAGTCGCCTTTAATTTTAATATTTCTATACCGATATTTAAGGTACCCAAAGTATACTTATTACATTATGTATTTTACTTTTACTTTTTAGTTCGAATCTATTATTAAATATTTATATTTTAATACTATTTCTGTCAGCTGATGATAAAATCAAATTCCTGATTTAAATATACTATAACTTATTGCTGAAGCAAAATTAAAAATTATCTCTAAACTTCCTCAAACAATGCTATTCATATTTATTGCTCTTTTTAAAATTTTCAGATATTGTTAGAATAATTAAAACATTTTATAATTATAAACATCCAAATGAGAACCTTAAGAATTTAAATCCCATCATGCGGCATTTGTTATCAAAAGTCACCTTTTATTTTAGATTTCTATGCGGATATTTGAGGTACCCAAAGTATACTTATTACATTTTGTAGTTTTCTTTTCCTTTTGAATTTAAATCTACTATTAAATACTCATATTTTAATACTATTTCTGTCAGCTGATGATAAAATTAAATTCCTGATTTAATTGTACTAATTACTTATTGCTGAAGCTAAATTAAAAATTAGCTCTAAAGGTCCTCAAACAATGCTATTCATATTTATTGCTCTTTTTAAAATTTTCAGATATTTTTAATATAATTTAAAACATTTTATAATTATAAATATCTAAATGTAGACCCTTAGAATTTAAATCCCATCATGCGGCATTTGTCATCAAAAGTCACCTTTAATTTTAATATTTCTATACCGATATTTAAGGTACCCAAAGTATACTTATTACGTTTTGAAGTTTTCTTTTCCCTTTGAATTCTAATCTATTATTCAATACTCATATGTTAATACTATTTCTCTCAGCTGATGATAAAATCAAACTCCTGATTTAAATATACTAATTACTTATTAATGAAGCTAAATTAAAAATTAGCTCTAAAGGTCCTCAAACAATGCTATTCATATTTATTACTCTTTTTTAAATTTTCAGATATTTTTAAAATAATTTAAAACATTTTATAATTTTAAATATCTCAATGAGTACCCTTAGAATTTAAATCCCATCATGCGGCATTTGTTATCAAAAGTCACCTTTTATTTTAGATTTCTATACGGATATTTGAGGTACCCAAAGTATACTTATTACATTTTGTAGTTTTCTTTTCCTTTTGAATTTAAATCTACTATTAAATACTCATATTTTAATACTATTTCGGTCAGTTGATGGTAAAATCAAATTCCTGATTTAAATAAACTAATTACTTATTGCTAAAGCTAAATTAAAAATTAGCTCTAAAGGTCCTCATACAATGCTATTCATATTTATTGCTTTTTTTTTAAATTTTTAGATATTTTTAAAATAATTTACAACATTTTATCATTATAAATATCTAAATGAGTACCCTTAGAATTTAAATCCTATCATGCGGCATTTGTCATCAAAAGTCGCCTTTAATTTTAATATTTCTATACCGATATTTAAGGTACCCAAAGTATACTTATTACATTATGTATTTTACTTTTACTTTTTAGTTCGAATCTATTATTAAATATTTATATTTTAATACTATTTCTGTCAGCTGATGATAAAATCAAATTCCTGATTTAAATATACTATAACTTATTGCTGAAGCAAAATTAAAAATTATCTCTAAACGTCCTCAAACAATGCTATTCATATTTATTGCTCTTTTTAAAATTTTCAGATATTGTTAAAATAATTAAAACATTTTATAATTATAAACATCCAAATGAGAACCTTAAGAATTTAAATCCCATCATGCGGCATTTGTTATCAAAAGTCACCTTTTATTTTAGATTTCTATGCGGATATTTGAGGTACCCAAAGTATACTTATTACATTTTGTAGTTTTCTTTTCCTTTTGAATTTAAATCTACTATTAAATACTCATATTTTAATACTATTTCTGTCAGCTGATGATAAAATTAAATTCCTGATTTAATTGTACTAATTACTTATTGCTGAAGCTAAATTAAAAATTAGCTCTAAAGGTCCTCAAACAATGCTAATCATATTTATTGCTCTTTTTAAAATTTTCAGATATTTTTAATATAATTTAAAACATTTTATAATTATAAATATCTAAATGTAGACCCTTAGAATTTAAATCCCATCATGCGGCATTTGTCATCAAAAGTCACCTTTAATTTTAATATTTCTATACCGATATTTAAGGTACCCAAAGTATACTTATTACGTTTTGAAGTTTTCTTTTCCCTTTGAATTCTAATCTATTATTCAATACTCAATACTATTTCTCTCAGCTGATGATAAAATCAAACTCCTGATTTAAATATACTAATTACTTATTAATGAAGCTAAATTAAAAATTAGCTCTAAAGGCCCTCAAACAATGCTATTCATATTTATTACTCTTTTTTAAATTTTCAGATATTTTTAAAATAATTTACAACATTTTATCATTATAAATATCTAAATGAGTACCCTTAGAATTTAAATCCTATCATGCGGCATTTGTCATCAAAAGTCGCCTTTAATTTTAATATTTCTATACCGATATTTAAGGTACCCAAAGTATACTTATTACATTATGTATTTTACTTTTACTTTTTAGTTCGAATCTATTATTAAATATTTATATTTAAATACTATTTCTGTCAGCTGATGATAAAATCAAATTCCTGATTTAAATATACTATAACTTATTGCTGAAGCAAAATTAAAAATTATCTCTAAACGTCCTCAAACAATGCTATTCATATTTATTGCTCTTTTTAAAATTTTCAGATATTGTTAAAATAATTAAATTATTTTATAATTATAAACATCCAAATGACAACCTTAAGAATTTAAATCCCATCATGCGGCATTTGTTATCAAAAGTCACCTTTTATTTTAGATTTCTATGCGGATATTTGAGGTACCCAAAGTATACTTATTACATTTTGTAGTTTTCTTTTCCTTTTGAATTCAAATCTATTATTAAATATTTATATTTTAATACTAATTCTGTCAGCTGATGATAAAATCAAATTCCTGATTTAAATATAGGGGAGAGTGGTCCTAAGTTGGCCGCCTAAGCAAATTGGTCGAAAATAGTAACAAAATGAAATTTAATCACTTCAGCAAGTATATATTAGTGTTCAGAGATCGTTTTGCTATAATTTTGTAGTATTTCGAACGTTATAGAATGACTTTTGTAGTCTTAATACAATAAATCGTGAAAAGCTGCATTTTCGACATTTCAGAAATAGCGGTCCTAAGTTGGACACCACTTTTTTTCGCTTGAGTATAAGGAAGAAATGCATATTCTTTTCAATTACGCAGAAATTTTACAAATTTGATACATTTAGGAGAATAAAAACGCATTATTTAACTATTTTTGTTTAGAAAATGAAGCAATATTTTATTTCATTTATTTACAGTAGTGAATGGCTGTAGAGACAGGCGTTTTTGTACTTCATTTTTTCTAATGTTTTTTAAACCATTTTTTTTGTTTTTTGTCTTTGTTTAATTCCTACGTTACACTTTTACGGTCTTTCTCGTGATAAAAAACACAAAAAAAAATAAAAACAAACAAAAACAATAGGTGGCCAACTTAGGACCACTGTAGATTTTTACAAGTTTCAAATTAAAGTATACTTATTACTTTTAGTAGTTTTCTTTTCCTTTTGAATTTAAATCTATTATTAAATACTCATATTTTAATACTATTTCTGTCAGCTGATGATAAAATCAAATTCCTGATTTAAATATACTAATTACTTATTGCTAAAGCTAAATTAAAAATTAGCTCTAAAGGTCCTCAAACAATGCTATTCATATTTATTGTTCTTTTTAAAATTTTCAGATATTTTTAATATAATTTAAAACATTTTATATTTATAAATATCCAAATGTGGACCCTTAGAATTTAAATCCCAACATGCGGCATTTGTTATCAAAAGACACTTTTAATTTTAATATTTCTATACCGATATTTAAGGAACCCAAATTATACTTATTACTTTTAGTAGTTTTCTTTTCCTTTTGAATTCAAATCTATTATTAAATATTAATATTTTTATACAATTCCTGTCAGTTGATGGTAAAATCAAATTCCTGATTAAAAAAAACTAATTACTTATTGCTGAAGCTAAATTAAAAATTAGCTCTAAAGGTCCTCAAACAATGCAATACATATTCATTGCTCTTTTTAAAATTTTCAGATATTTTAAAAATAATTTAAAACATTTTATAATTATAAATATCTAAATGTGGACCCTTAGAATTTAAATCCTATCATGCGGCATTTGTCATCAAAAGTCACCTTTAATTTTAACATTTCTATACCGATATTTAAGGTACCCAAAGTATACTTATTACATTTTGTAGTTTTCTTTTCCTTTTGAATTCAAATCTATTATTAAAAACTAATATTTTAATACTATTTCTGTCAGCTGATGATAAAATCAAGTTCCTGATTTAAATATACTAATTACTTATTGATGAAGCTAAATTAAAAATTAGCTCTAAAGGTCCTCAAACAATGCTGTTCATATTTATTGCTCTTTTTAAAATTTTCAGATATTTTTAGAATAATTTAAAACATTTTATAACTATAAATTTCCAAATGAAGACCCTTAGAATTTCAATCCCATCATGCGGCATTTTTTTATCAAAAGTCACCTTTATTTTTAATATTTCTATACCGATATTTGAGGTACCCAAAGTATACTTATTACATTTTGTATTTTTCTCTTCCCTTTGAATTTAAATCTACTATTAAATACTCATATTTTAATACTATTTCTGTCAGCTGATGATAAAATCAAATTCCTGATTTAATTGTACTAATTACTTATTGCTGAAGCTAAATTAAAAATTAGCTCTAAAGGTCCTCAAACAATGATATTCATATTTATTGCTCTTTTTAAAATTTTCAGATATTTTTAAAATAATTTAAAACATTTTATAATTATAAATATCCAAATTAGGACCCTTAGAATTTAAATCCCAACAGGCGGCATTTGGTATCAAAAGTCACCTTTGTTTTTAAATATTTCTACACCGATACTTGAGGTACTTAAAGTAAACTTATTACATTTTATATTTTTCTATTTCTTTTAAATTTAAATCTAATATTAAATAATTATTTTTGTAATACAATCTCTGTCAACTGAAGATAAAATTAAATTCCTATTTTAAATATACTAATTACTTATTGTTGATGTTCTACACCATTACTGCGCATGTGTTAACTTCTGTTACTACTTCTGCGCATACATTGACATCATTTTTTCTCACTGCGCATGTTCTGACCTCATATATATGTACTGCGCATACATTAAATACATTTTACCACATTGCGCACATTTCGGATGCTTATATCTTCATTGAGCATGTTTTGATATTCTACACCATTACTGGGCATGTATTGACTTCTGTTACTACTTATGCCCATACATTGACTTTATTTTTCCTCACTGCGCATGTTCTGACTTCATATAACTCTACTGCGCATATATTAAATACATTTTACGATATTTCTCACATTTTGGATGCTTATGTCTTCACTGCGCATGTTTTGATGTCCTACACCATTACTGCGCATGTGTTGACTTCTGTTACTATTTATGTGCATACATTGATTGAATTTTTCCTCACTGCGCATGTTTTGACTTCATATACCTTTACTGCGCATATATTAAATACATTTTACGATATTGCGCAAATGTTGCATGCTTATATCTTCGCAGCACATGTTTCGACGTAATACACTATTACTGCGCATGATTTGACTTGAAGAAATTCTTCTGTGCATGCATTGATTACATATTTAATTTCTGCGCAGGTACTTTCTTTATACATGTAATATATGCATATATCAAATGCATTTCACATCACTCAATAGTTAAATTTTTTAAAATAGTAATCATTATTGTTTTTAAACTGCTTTATACGCTTATGCGCATATTTAATTGCTATAAAATACTTTTGCGCTTTTCTTTTTTCTCTATAAGTCCATTGCGCATCTATTAAGCCTTTAGAAAAACCTATTCTAATGCAAATATATACTTTAGAAGCTTTGTTAATATGTAAAGCATAATTTGAGGACATTTGTTTTCCCCTAAATTGACATTGTGGCGCCATCTCTTAGCGCTGTCAAAATTGTGCCTGTGCTCAAAGTATACTTTTCAGCTCGTTTTTCGAAATGTCCTCAAAGTATGCGTTTCTTATTTATATATATATATAGTTATATATACTATATATATATATACTATATAGTTATATATACTATATATATATATATATATATATATACATATTTTTTCTTATATTTAATTATAAATTTATTAATTTTTTTTTAGGATTTAAAATATTTGGAAATTAAAAATCCAGGAATTAAAATCATTTTAAAGAAATTACATCATTCATGTAATAATTTTTCGATTATTGATAGCATGAATCCTACATTAATTCAAGATATTGATGAGGTAAAAATAAATTTTTTTTAATATTTAAAATTATTATTATTATTATTATCATTATTATTATTATTATTAATAAAAGAAATTATTCTAATTTACATATTTATATTTTTATATTTTAGATTTCAAAACAATTTCCATTATGCATGAAAGTAATTCATAATGCGTTGAGGAAATATCACCATTTAAAAAATGCTAGTCGTTTCCAATATGGATTGTTCCTTAAACTAATTGGTATAAATTACGAATCAGCTGTTTCTTTTTGGAGAAATGAATTTTTAAAAAATATGAATATTGATTTTGATAAAGAATATTTATATAACATAAAATATATTTACGGACTCGTTGGAAAAAAAGCCAATTATACAAGTTATAGTTGCTACAATATTATTAAATCAAATGTTAGTTACGGTGATTTTAATGGATGTCCGTATAAACATTTTTCTCGAGAAATTTTGAAAGAAAATCTTCAGGAAATGGGCATCAGTAATGAAGGTATTTTTAAAATTTAATATTTTTTTGAACGTCCACATAAAGAGGGTTCATATTGTCGGATTAAATTTTCGAGATAATCGCAATTTAATTATTATTCAACAAAATCTTAATTTTATTTTTATTTCTTCTTTTTTTATAAATTTACATTTTTTTACAAGTAGAATAATGCAGTTTTAATTAATTTATTGATAATTTAATTTTTTGTTTTCATTGATTCTTTAGAAAAATAAAAATGGTCCATTTTGTCTGTCATTTGCAAAAGTAATTTTTATTTTAAAAATTATAGGTGTGGAAAAATTAAAAAAATCTTGATTTTTCATCTTTAATGTATCCTGGACTGAAAAAAATTCTTATTTGAATAACTTTAGAGAAGAACCAGATAATTTTGTTTTATGTTAAAGGTTTTTTTTGTTATTCCTTTTTTTTTGTAATAATTTTCGACATGAATATTTTGAAATCTCATCAATTTTATTAAAATAGAGACTTTAAAAAAAAAAATATTTTTAATAATTTTAAAAACTATTCTTTTTCTTAAAATGACACATTTAAATTGTACCTAATCATTAATCTTGTAAAATGTTTTTTTAATAGAAAATTTATCTTTTTTAGAAAATGTCTCATATTGTCGGTTTTTATTACTTAAGTAGGAAATTTTTTAAAATTATGAATGGAGGATGGCTTTAAAAATTTAATACCTTTTGGTTTTTTATCTTTAAGGTTGTCTTCTAAACTAGAAACTATTTTTATCTGAATAACTTCCCAAAAGAACCATATGTATTGATGTTATAGTCTTTTTTTTGTAATTGCGGAAATGTAAATCTTGATATTGCTTCATTATTTTTATAATAGAAACTGTCCAAAAATTTTTAATAATTTTAATATACATTCTTTTCTTTAAATTAGAAAATAAAATATTATCTAATTATTAATATTTTAAAAAAATGGTTTTTGAATAAAAAAAATTTTCTTTCTTATAAAAATGGCCCATATTCTCGATTTTTATTATTTAAGTAAAAAATTTTTCAAAATTAAGAGGTGGGATTGTTTTAAAAATTTACATCACGTTTGTTTTTATTTACAAGGTTGTCATAAAAACTGGAAACAATTTCTATCTGAATAACTTCCAAGAATAACCAGATAAATACAACAATTATTTGTTATATCAATATTTAATTATATTTTTATCAAAATTAATTTTTTGGCGTTCTAAATTTTGAAATTCTATAACTGTTACAAACCAGAAATAAATTTATAAATTAGGCTTTTGAGATGGCCCTTTATCTCGATTTGGGGAGGCACCAAGCTGCCAGAATGTTTTATTATTCTGTTTAATTTGTGGGGACGTTATCCTACTTTTAAAAGTTACCTTCTGATTCGTTAAATGCACTATTTTTAAGATGATTTGAATTTAGGGTTTAGTTAGGTAAGTAAAGAAATTGATTCTATGAATACATGATTTATTTTAGAATAGAAAAATACCTTTTTAATACAGAATGATTATAGTGTGTTACAAATAGAAAATGTATGTGTGTTAGAATATGTAAATTGAAACGATACTTATTTACTTACAAACTACCGGCGGAGCTATTCCTCTTTTGAATCACAAAGCATCCGTCGGGCGAAAATTCTTTTGTTCTTGTTTCTACCGAAAATCGCGACGTAAGATTCGCGCAATTTTCTTTCGTTTGCGAGATTGCACTTGTGGCGAGTGGACGCGGGCAATATCTATGCAACCGGCCGTCTCACGCAACTGTGTAAAACTCACTGCGGATCTACCGTTTACCGAATTAGTCCGGGCAATATCTATGCAACCGATAATTCGATAATTGGTTTTGATCGCACTCGTGGGCCACCGATATTTGAGACGGACGCGGGCAATATCTATGCAACCGGCCGGTTATAAATAACAAGATTTTAAAACTGCTAATTAGATTAACAATTCCAAAATCTCACCAAAATCAGCCCGCACTGGACTCCACCGGCTCAGAGAATTTGAAAATTTTAACGTCTGCCCTAATTCATGCAAATCGGGTTCCGGGTCGCGGACGGGCTTTTTGTCGCGAAATTTCTCGGTCTCAAAACACTTTCTAGGTTAGACCCAGGAGAGGTGTCTTCGAGAAGAAGCGAGAATTCGTACTGCGATGATTGAAATTTTGCGACAAGCCTCTAACCCTTGCCTTTGGTGCAAAGCGGGGAAGATTTTTAGGAGTAGGAGTAAGTAGTAGGAGTAAGTCATGGGCCCATTGGTCTATGCATTTTTGCTGACGTTTTGGATCTCACGGTGGGTCCGTGAGAACGGAAACGGTCTGTTAACATGATACTTTTTGAAATATTATTTGAAATAACTTAGAATTTAAATAATAATTATATTGTTTAATTAATAGAATTATTATTTATCTTAGTTATAATAGTGTATATAATTTATTTATTGTAATTATATTGTTCCTACTTTTTATAGGTTGCTTGTATATGCATTTTACATATCGAGTAGTATATATATATATATATATATATATATGCATATACATACAACCTAATGTCCTCCGGCATTTTGTTGTAACAACAATGTTTACAACAAAATGTTTAACTATTGTTAAATTGTTTCTGTGTGCACTTGACTTGATTCATAAATTCAAGTGTCATAAGGCATGCCGCCTTGTAGTTTACGTCAGCTGTAACGCACGTGCGTTTGTTTTGAAGCTGTAGTCTACAGCTTATGGGCCCCGAGGGGAGAGGAAAGTTCTACGCACAACCAGGCAACGACTAGAGGCAAGCATAGCGCACTTGTATTGGTATCCGTAGCATAAAAGCCGTCAAGGTATTAGTTCTGTAGCCGGGGAAGCCAGTGAGTGTGCTAGTGTTCACAAGCGGCGGCCGCGCAGGCATGTGTGTGTTGCCGCCGACCATCCCCACACACGCGCAACCTCACAGTGTATTTCCTTAGTTGTAGACAGTAATTGACAAATGGAATATATATATTGGCTGCAGCATTGCGCCTCCTTTTATGTTTTACAGAAAATTTTGAAAAGAATTTTACATTTATTATTTACCGCATAATATTGTCGCAAGGTTCGATGTAAGCAGTATTGACTGCGCTGGTACAATTATTAATAACTATTTATTATATTTATTATTTAGTAGAAGGAGAAAAGAAATAATAATTTCTTTTGTCCTTCTAACTATTTTTTATAAGCATTTCTCAGTTAAAGGCATTCTCTCGGTAAGATATTTAACGTTATCAGGGTGTCAAATATCCTCAAGCATAGCGTCGCTGCGTTGCGATGCTTTTATATGCTTGGGTTGATTTGAAATTAATATTTATCGTACATGGTTGCCAAATAATTTATCAAGATTCGAACAATAACTTAACAAATTTTTAACAAATAAAAATTATAAGACCATTTACAATTTTTCAAATTTTGGCATAAATACACCAATAGTGATGATAGCTACAATAATGCAAAAATCTGCCCTTTTCATGTCGACGTCCACATTTATTCATTATTTTATTAACTAAAAAAAAATATTAAATATACAGTAAGAAAAGCTATCCGTCATTCATATGCAATTATGGGAATCTCGCATATGTCTGTCCCACTTCCACTCATGGGATATGAGTGACGTTCTAGGTTTTCGTACTGTATATTCTTTCTTTAATTTAAATAATTTAAAATAATCAGGGTGTCAGCGTCCGGTAAAAACGGGAAAACCAGGAATTTGTCGGCAATTTAGTTCGACTGGGAAATTGCCGGGAATTGAAAAAAATATCTGTTAATTTTTACAAATTTTCGCGAATTCATTAAAATGTAAAAAAAATTTTAATTTAAGGTAGTTCTCCGGCTGCTACTCCTTTAAAAATTGATTTTCGATAGATTTTCTTCAAATTTTGAGAAAATGTTTCTTCGGGTGCCCTCCAAATGTTGTAAAAACTTTAAAACCTTTTGCCATGTCAAAAAATGATATATTGTGATTGACACTTTTTATTTTTAACATAATCGTATGTAAAAGTGAAAGTTTAAACTTAAATAAGTAAAAATTTAGCATCGCAAAGGGTTTTGAAATTTTTACATTTAAAGTGCAACCGAAGAAAAATTTCCTCAAAATTTAAAGAAAATAAATTTCATTCCACATTTTCAATTAGGATGAAACTATATTATTTTCAATTTATTTTTGCATTTTTTATAGGTAACAAAATTTTTGTATTTTTGAAAGTAGAATTATTTTCAATTATCTATAACTCTAAAACTATTGAATTTAGAAAACTGTGCCAAGAATAGGTTTAGTATGTTACTTACATCTAATACACACTTACAAATAATAAGGATAGTTTACAAAAAATATTTGGGTCACCTATAGAATAGAAAAATGAAGTATACGTATAATTTTTTTCTAAACTTAATAAATAAAAAATGCTTGTGACGTAGAATTGACCGTGTATTATTATTATTATTTATATAATTGTTGCATAAGTTTTTAACACTTTAAAGTCTTAAATTGAAAATTTAAATATAAATCTTAATGATTTTCAAACTTATTGCAGTTGAACCTCAGTGACTTTTAATGTTAATATCTAAAACAAGACATAAATGCCATTGAATATTGCCAAATAATTCTTAAACAAACATTTATCCACAAATATAAACAAAAATAAATGCAATTTCTATTATCCGAACCTTTTTATTACCTTAATCAGATCATGCCTGAATTAGTTCGGATAATTCGGTTTCCATTGCATTTAAAAAATAATGAAATTTTATAATAGTATAGTTATTAATGTCTTAAAAATAAATCCGGGAATAATTTGGTTTTTGGTCCGGTAAATCCTGGTTTTTGCCGGGAATTTAAAAATTATAATTCGCTAGACACCCTGAAAATAGAATTAATAATATCATGGTGTCTAAAACAACACCTTGAAAACCTTTAAAATCGGGAAATGTCAGTTTTAATTAAAAATTTCCTTGAAAACCTGTAAATGTCAGGGAATTTTTTCTAAAGTCAAATAATTTTTTTTTCTTATTTATTTATTTATTTATTTGTTAAATGACTTTAAATAATTTTTAACAATATTTTTATTGTCGACAATTAATTTTAAAAAATTTTTATTAAATAATTAAAAGTAATAATTACTATTCTCTTTCTAATGTTTAATTATATTATAATACTTTGAGAAATAATATAAAACCACAGGCATAAATAATTAATTAAATAGAAAAATATTGACTAATTATAATTTGTAAATATTAAATAAAAAACATAAATAATTGTATTTAAAAATTTTTGTTTCAAAAATAATATTATAAAAATTTAATTATATAAAAAAATTTTTAAATTTGTAGTTAAAATTTAAATTTTATTGATAATTTACTGGTATTTAATTAAAGGACTTAATACTATAAGGGAATACGCGCCATTTACTTCAATTTGACTCTAACTGATTTTATTTTTTTTTTAAATGGTCCACAATTTTTTTTTTCCTTTTTTTTAAATCCTTATTATTTTGAATCTTAAAACGTGTTAAAAATTTTTAGAATCCCTGAAAAACTTGGAAATGTCAAAACAAAAAAATTTTTTTTTTACATTATTTGTAGCCACCCTGATAATATATTCTTTAACTTTAAATGCTTTTAATTTGTTAATAATTTTAATATATATTATTTTCAGGAATAATCGATATAGAGGATTTGGTTAAAAAAGGGAAATATCAAGAGGCATGTGGTAATTGTTTTTTTAAATTGAATTTTAATAAAGTCAATATACAATCACCTGTAAAATATTTTAATGAAAGCAGGAAAGTTAATCCTAAAAAATAAAAGTGAAATTATGTCTGATTGACATATTTTTTTTATTTAATTTGTATTATTAAACAATTTGTGTAAAATAAATTTTATTATATTTTGAAAGAAATTTGTATAAATAATTTATTTTTCGTTAAAATTTTTATTATATTTAAAGTAATAAACTATTGCGCAGCTCTACATGATATAGAAACTTAGTTCAATCAGTCTGCATAATTAAATAATTAAACAAACTTTCAATAAGTTAAGTTCTACTATTATTTTATAAATTGCCTCTTCTGAAATGATCAAATTGTAGTCCTCCCACTTGCCGCAAATATTGCCACATTTTTTAACGTTTTTGAAAGAAATAAAATACTACCTACTCACCTTCTCATGCGATTTTCTGCAATTTTTTCATTTTTTAAAGCTCCTCCATAATTGTACACGGCACTGGGTTGAAAGTGAAACTTAAGGGTGGGTCTGATCATTTCAGAAGAGGCGCTACATATAATTATAATATAACTTCACTTATTGTAAGTTCGTTTAATTATTTAATTGTATTCTGTTCCTCTTCTTCATGATCTAATTCTAGATGTTTAACTTAATAAGGGCTATAAAAAAAATTTATTAAATTTATAATTTCCTTACAATTTTTTATTCTGGGAACAATTTAACAAACGTGAAAGTTAAAATATTATGTTCTTTTAAAGCTAATATTTTTCATTTTAAGGAAAACCATAATATAATTGAGGAAAAAGAAACTAAATATGAAATTGAATTATTTTTGTGGTTCAACAATTGATTTAGCGAACGCATCTTTATTAGGGATGATATTTAAATTATAAAATATTGTTAATGTTTCTGAATTTTTCGTCCATCCTGCGGTTTTAACAAAAAATATATAAATCTAAGCCTGCTCTTTTTTCATTGGAGGTTGAAGCATGACGATTTGAGTGTGCAGAAAATTTGTTTGTGTCGAGTACACATTTTAGTAACGTTGATATACAGCACTGGCATAACTTTTTAATTTTAAAGCTACCTAACGTTTAAAAATTACTTTTATCCAGTGATATGCAGACATTACTGGCATATCACTGTACCATTCTTGGCTGTAAATAATTACCACAATAAATGATTTATTTTTATTAATTTTTCTACTACATTTAAAATTATAAATAATTTAACAATAAATTGATAAATAATATTAATAAATAGTTATTATTCATAAAATATTTATCTTTTTCAATAAAATTTATTAAATCTAGACCAACAATAGATATATTGTAATAATTTATTATAGGAAAATTTTTTAATAGAATTAAAAATTAAATAATATACAAATAATGCCTACTTTATAAGTATATACGTGTATTTTTTTAAAATTTGGGCCAGTTCCCGGCCAAATAATGGCACATTAATGGCAAAATTAATCAATTTTTAATGGCAAAAAAAAATTTCCTGTGATATGACGATTATCCACTCAGTTTTGGTTCATTATTCGCACTTCAATGGCAAAAAATTGTATCGTTCATGACAAATTATAATTGCCTTAATTCTGACGTAACTTTGTTCAATAACGTTATAATATTTGAAAATTTTATCAATCTTTGATTTTTTTTTAATGGCAAAGTTCAATTGTCAGTGATATCACGATGATCCGTCAATTAATGGCATTTTAATGGCAAACATTTATTATCCTTGATGGTAAATTATAATTGCTAATATTGTGACGTAGCTAGGCTCAATAATTGTACAGTATTTGCCTGTGTCGTTTAGCATATAAGAATCCTTTTTTTTAATCGATTTTAAGTCAAAGTATCATAGTGGTCAGAGTGTTAGGCTGTGGTGCGTTACACGGAGAGACCCACATTCGTAAAAATTACTAAAAATGGTTGCAATTATCGGAAATAAGGGGACTTTTAGCATAATATACTACAGAATTAGATAAATTTACAAAAGAAATAGATAAATTTGCTACATTGAAATAGCAAGTTTTAATACTTTGTGTAAGAGTTGTAAAATTTAATTCATCAGTTTTTACAGTGCTTAGTAAAGGTTAACTAAATATGATATTAATTTCATTTTACTTAACTTGCAGTTCAATTAACTAAAATTGTGTACTTTGTGACCGAAATTGCCATTTGGTTAGACAAATTCTCAGTTTCCTGGCACTTTCTGACAAAATACACATGTGCTTAAGATGTAAAATTTTCAATTTTTATGTTTTTTATTGGTCACTTTTAGGTAACTTTGACAATAATTTTAATTTGAATTTAACATTATTTTTAAAATCATAATGTAA
Organism: Leptopilina heterotoma; assembly: GCF_015476425.1. Lineage (NCBI taxonomy): Eukaryota > Metazoa > Arthropoda > Insecta > Hymenoptera > Figitidae > Leptopilina > Leptopilina heterotoma. The sequence goes on from NW_025111003.1 coordinate 158,291, forward strand.
AAAAATGTTGTGCCAATATTTTTTTTTAATTTCGTCCTTCATTTGTTGAATTATCCATATCTATAACAATTTTACTTTCTTATATATTGTAACGTTGATTTTTAAATAATCACGTTATAAAGACCCAGATTGAGTTTTCGCCGAAACTTATCCAAGTAATTCACAGTTTATTAGTATAAATTAAACGTGGCAGCCAGAATCGAACTCAACATTTTTCTTTATTATTATTTTTGAATTGTATAGAATCAAAATGATACTGAAAGGTTGAGTTGTACAAAGATCAGATTAATTATTTGAATAGAATTCCACACGTTCTGGTTGACTATAAAACACGAATTTATTTATTATCATTTAATTATCAACCAACCGAAAATAGGCCAATAATTTATGTTAATCGGCACGAATCTAATGTCAACCGGCAATCACCTGTCACAGAGGTTGGGACCGTTATCATGCTGCAGGGGCGAACCCATATTGCGCATGACCTATATGCGGGCCAGAAGCAGGAAGCCAAGTAACCTAATTTCGACAGTTCGTGCCTGGCTGCCGATTCTGATATACGGTGACACCGCGGTTAATCATTAGTGTCATATAAAAAGATCATTAAAATAATGGAATACCGAGCTGTGTTGGATCAGATTAAAGGTTAGCATCCAGCACTCATCTTCCTTGCTATCGAGATATTATCTCCGGTGTACGGAGGCAAATAAATCGGAACAGGAATAAAGACCGCATGGCAAGCCGAAACGACGCCGCCATTTTCGGTTGTCAATATTGTATACCGGCGTGTGGAAGTTCTCATTCTCTCAAAGTTAGTCTATTGTATTAAAAATAAAAGTGATTGGTTTCATGGTTTAATTGAATCTATCGAGTCAAATTTCTTGAATTCAAGTGTTAATTCATTGTGTTTGTCTCTCTCCTCTGTGTGCGGTATTCACGCCTGAGTGTTGTAAATGTAAAGTCAATTTCGCAAAGATAAAATAGTGAGCTCGGATTAGAGCTAGCCCGGGAAAGTTCTCTGTTTTGTTTCTGCCATCGTGATCCGGGTAGTTCACCTACCTGGCGCCGGGGAAGTTCCCTAAAACGGGTCATCGATGGAAAATTATAAATTCGAAGTGTGGAATTTATAATTCGGTAACCGGAAAACCGGTAGTTGCCATTTTTGTAACGATTAACGGGTAAAACCCGTAAGTAAAGGTAAATATCGTTACAACAGTGGCGCCCAACTCAAGGGCCGTGACAGACGAGAGAGACGAGAGAAGGATTTTCAGTATAGTTGTGTAGGGAGAAAAACAGATGAGAACCTTCACTGCTGGTGAGTAATTGAATTTTCTTTTCATTATAAAATTATTTTCTTTTTCGATCTGACAGGTGCTATTTATTTTTACTTCTGGGGAAAATTTGAAAATTTATTTTTATAATAATTTTGTAAATTGATGCTTTGAAAATTGTTTTTGTTGTATATTTTTTTCAGCATGAAAGAAGATTTTTTTTTAGTACCTGCAGTATCCCCTACCACCTTCGAGAAAAATAAAAAAAAAAATTTTTTTTTAAATAAGAGTATTTTAATAAGAGTATTTTGAAAAATTACCAAAAATTATTTTTGAAATTAATTAAATATTCTATTGGGTTTTTCGAAGACTGAGGTAAAGAAATAATTTTGTAAATAGTTAAATAATGTGGAAAAGAATTTTTCTTTTTTTTACAAAAGGAGATAAATAAACAGGCGCGAACTCAAGAAAAAGCCCCCCTGGAATTTTTTTTTCGTTAATCGGAAAAATTACCCGGTAAGATTGGGAATTTAAGTAATTTTAGAAATAATCCCCAATCAATTAAAAATTTAGTGAATTGAAGAGAAAATATTTCTCAACGTACAGTAACTAAATTTAGAAAAAGAAAATTACCGGAAATTTTCGGAAATTTATGGAAATTTTAGAAATTTTCGAAGATTTATAGAAAGCGAGGACATTATTTTTTTTTGGAAATTTAAGGAAACGTAGAAAATTTTCAAAAATAGTTAGGGAAAATAGAAATAGGTAATTTTACTTTATTCGGAAAATTACCCGGTAAGATTGGAAATTTAAGAAATTTTGAAACAATTCCCAATCAAAATTAAAAAAAAAAAAAAAAATTTTTTTTAGTGAATTGAGAAAGAAAATATTTCTTTACCGAAAGTAACTAAATTTAAAGTCAGGAAAGTTACCTAAATTCGGAGGAAGTTTACCGGTAATTTATAAAGTTTTGTGGTATTTCAGGTGAATTGAAAAAATATAGTTTTTGTGAAAGTAGGAAAGTTTCTTTAGTGACTTTAACTATATTTTCAAGCGGGAAATTTACTTGAAATTTTGGAAATTTATGAAATTTAAGAAATTTACCAATAATTCACCCTCAAAAATAGCACAATTTACGGAAATTACGGAAAATTTTCGGAAACCGAGTAGGGATTAGCGGTAATTTCCGAAGAAATTTTGGAAATTTTTCGGTAATTTGTGAAATTTAAGAAAGAAACCGATAACTTTTCCCCACAAACAGATAAATTGGTAAAAACACCAGTAAACAACCAGAGACCGAATAGGAAACAACGGTAATTTTTGGAAATTTAAAGAAATTTCCAGAAATTTATAGAAATTTAGGAAATTTTTGAAAATTGTAGAATTTCTTGTTGAATTTTATAGTAAATCAATAGAAAGAGTAATAATTTTCCCAAAATAACGGATTATTACGGGTATTACCGAGAATAAATAAGAAAAAGAAAATTTTCTTTTTCTTGATTTAATTTTTCTTAAATTTTTTTTTTGTGTGTTGTTCCTTCCGTTCAACCCTAATTAAAGAAAGAGCAGGAAAGATTAGTGGGGACATCAGAAAAATAACCAAAGACCGTATAGGTAATTAACGGTAATTTTCGGAAATTTATAGAAATTTTTAGAAATTTATGGAAATATTGGAAATTTCGGAAAATTATAGTAAATAAATATAATAAAAATTAAAATACCGATAAATTACGAAAAATTTAGCTGTGGGAGTAATAATTTTCCCAGAACAGCGGAGTATTACAAATATTACCGAAGATAAATAAGAAAAAAAAAAAATTTTTTTTTACTTATTTAATCTTTCTTAAATTTGACTAGTCTTAATTAAGGGAAAATTATTCATAAATAGAATAAAAGATGTCAGATCAGGAGAAAACTGATCCAACCCAATCCGAACAAGCAATAAGGGGGGAAACAGATGATAGGTCACGAAATACCCAACAACCACAGACTCACAGGGGGGAAATGGAAGAAAACGCGAGCAACTATGGACTAATAGATGAACTTGCCGAACAGGTCCAAGCGTTTCAGGAGATGAAAAATCAACTCCATCAGAACGGTTGTAATACGTCAGGTACGTTCGAAGAGGTACAATCGCGACTCCAACGGTTAATTGCACGCATGCAGGGCAATATCGAAGTTCCGTGGTACGATAGCGACGAGGCGTTCACAATACCGACGACTATAGTACCGACCTCCACCCCCATTACACCGGGTTCAGCAAAATTCATGGGTCTACCGACAACACCGGTGACCTCGGATTCCTCAAACACGTTTACAGATAGCACTAACGGAATCGAAAGACGGTTTAGACCACAACATTTCCAGAGTAACTTTCCCCCACCGAATTCAAATTTCGCTAATGTCAACACGCGTCGCGGACACGCGGAAATTAGGGAAAACCGGACAGATAATGGAGTCAATGCGGAAATCCAAGAATTGCGTGAATCGATACTCGCAATGCAACAACAAATGACAACGTTAATGTCGATAGTACAAAGACAGACAAAACAACCAGTCACAATAACAAGTACATGTCCCACATGTTACACAACGACAGCGGTAACAACACAATCCGAACCAGTATACCAGCCGGCTAATTACCAACACACACAGAATTATAGGTACACCCACACAGACAATAGAATCAACTCGACAGCGCCACCTATAATTCCAACCACGACGGTTTGTAATCCGGATCCGCGTTTCACAGGATTGAGTTGGAGCCAACACTTAGAGTGTATACCACCTCCACCGACCACAAATTACTATACGGGATATAGACCATCCCCTCCACAACCATACGGACAAACGATAACGGAATCCGACAGACCGAGACAAGTTCCATACTATCCAACAAATAGTATGTTTCCCCAAACGAACCCAACCTTCGCGACAGCGGAAAGACATACCGTAGGCGGATATGACCAACAACAAAACACTCTCGACCCACATTACGTGAATAGACCGTCCAATCCTTTTTCGGAACAAAACAGACCGTGGGAACAGGAAAACACGTACTGGCAAAGACAGAGTAGCATGTATAAAAAACCGAGAGATGTCGCGAGAACTGTCGAGAGTTGGAAGATAAAGTTCAATGGGCAAAGAGGGTCAAGCGTAGACAATTTTTTGTGGCGGGTAGAAGAGGGAAGGGCCGCGTCATTCATGACCGATCAGGAATTACTAGTAGCAATGCCCTTTCTCCTTACCGAGATGGCAGCACACTGGTACCGCCAAAATAGGCAAAGATGGTGTACTTGGGAAGAGTGTAAAAGGCAATTCCAAATTCGGTTTGGAGACTCCCGATACCAAGACCGTTTAGAAGAGCAGATTCTCTCTAGAAGACAGGGACCCGGAGAATCGGCAATAGATTACTTGACATGTATGTACGGACTATACGAACTGTCGACGAGACCAATTGACATGACGACACAGATGGACCGGATACATGCAAACCTTAGGGCTGAGTACCGTAGAGCAATCCGTAGACACGAGTTTTACGATTTTAACGGTCTGGCGGATTTAGCTACCGAATACGAACGAGTAACCGCAATTACGGATGACGACACACCCCCACCCCCACCTGAGAAATCGCTCATTCCGGAATACGCGTTTCGAGGGCAGGTTGGGGCAAGTCAGAAACCGTCAAACATTGCGGCGCTCAAATCGGAAACGGAGCAAATACCGAGACCAGTAAATACGGAAGACCCGCAAACGAATGCGGAAAAACTATGCGAGTTTTGGCCAAAGACAATGGATGCATTGGTGGCAGCTCTGGTGGGCAGTAAAAGGTTTTCCTCACCAGACAACCAACAATCTTCCAAACAGTCGGGAAATTCCAAATGGAATAAGGAAAAGAATTCCCAATCGAACAAAAACGCGAGTAATTCGACGTCAATAGACAACGCCGCGAAAAATTCGAACTCCCAATCAGACAAAGAAGCGGAAAAAGAACCTAAAGAAGTCGAATGCTGGAACTGTCACGAAACCGGCCACTTCCAATCAGGTTGCGCAAAAAAACGTCGTAATAATTATTGCAGACGGTGCGGTAAGGACGGCGTGACCACTAAAACCTGCGAAGGGTGTCCGGGAAACGCGAAAAAGGAGGAGAAGTAAAGGTCAACTCCTCCTCCTCAGAAAATATAGAAACCTCAACAAAAGTAATCGAAACAACCGTGGAACAATCCGAACCGGTAGTAATAGAAAATGATCGGAAATCCGCGGAGGGCGTTAACAAAAAGTCGAAAAAACGGAAAGCCACCCGACAGTATGAGGCCGACCAAACTGTTTTGTTAAACGACCGCGTTGAGAGTCACAATGGTACAGATCCATGGAAAAGTAACCAGGCAATCATGGCACTGTTAAAAGCGGATATAGAACCCAGAGTAGAATCCGAACAAAAACCGTTGCGCTTAGAAATTAGGGAACCGCCAGCGGAAGACAAAGGCTTCAGTTTACGGGTATTCACGAACATAAGAATAGGCAATACCCCTAACGTGCAGGCTTTGATAGACAATGGTGCATCGCGCACAGTGTTAGGCGATATCGGAATAGCAATCGCCGAAAGATATAAAGCAGATTTACAACCAGCAACCGAGAAAGCGGTCATGACGGCCGACGGTACGGTGCGTCCAGTAAAAGCTGTTTGTTATCTCCCAATAGAAGTAGATCGGGTATCTCGCATGATGAAAGTGTTAATAGTTCCAGGAATGGGTGAACAAGTTTTCCTGGGAGTAGACTTTATTCACACTTTCGGCGTGATACACGATGGCAGCCAACGAAAATGGTATATGGCTGACTATCCAGATTCTATACACTGGTATACCGAAGAGGGGGTAGAAGCAATCACGGTCCAGGACGAGAACGTAGTACCCGATTCAGAAAAAATATGCGGGTTAGTAATAATTACCGACGAAGAACGCGAAGACTTAAAACATTTCGTTTCAGGCCTTCTTAGAATTATTCCAGACGATCTACCAGCGACAGATCGAACAGAACACGTGATCGATGTCGGGGATCATTCGGCAATAAAACAGCGCTATTATAGGGTTTCCCCGAAAGTTTTAGAAGCTATGCACGCAGAAATATTGAGAATGTTAGCAGAAGGTATCATAGAACCCTCAAAAAGCGGTTGGTCCAGCCCTATAGTAATGGTCAAAAAGGCAGACGGTACCTACCGCCTATGCATAGATTTTCGGAAATTAAACCGTGTAGCGAAAACCGACGCTTATCCATTGCCGAAAATGGATATGATTTTGGAGAAACTTCGAGCTGCGAAATACATCACGACACTAGATCTAAAATGGGGGTATCACCAAATTCCCCTATCACAGAAAAGTAGAGAACTCACAGCATTTACCGTCCCCGGTATGGGTCTATTTCAGTTTAAACGCATGCCGTTTGGACTCTCAGGAGCTCCAGCGACATTCCAAAGACTAATAGATTCCCTCATAGGGCCGGAAATGGAACCGTTTGTCTACGCGTATTTAGACGACATCGTGATTGTCACCGAAACACTCGAAGACCATAAAAAGTGGTTAAAAATCGTGATTAACCGATTACAAGAAGCGAACCTTACGATTAATCCAGAAAAGAGTAAATTCGGAGTAACATCCGCCCGATATTTAGGATTTATCGTAAATCACGAAGGCTTACAAGTTGACCCGGAAAAAGTAGAACCGATCACAAAATACCCCGAGCCAAAAACGATCAAACAACTTCGACGTTTTCTCGGAATGGCGTCATGGTACCGACACTTTATCCCCCAGCTTTCAACCTTAGCCGAACCACTTAACAAACTGTTACGCACTAACATCCCGTGGGAATGGGGCGAAACCCAGCAAAACGCGTTCGAAGAGCTTAAAAAACTGATCGCGACCGCGCCAACCCTAACATATCCTGATTTTACGTTACCGTTCGAGCTACACACCGACGCGAGTGATTTCGGTATAGGTGCAGTTCTTACTCAGCGTCAAAACGGAGAAAACCGGGCCATCGCGTACGCGAGCCGAACGCTCACGGGAGCAGAACGGAAATACTCCGTCACCGAGAGAGAATGCCTCGCGGTAATTTGGGCTGTGAAGAAATTCCGCCATTACCTCGAAGGGTTTCATTTTACTGTCATCACTGACCACAGTTCACTACGTTGGCTACACAATTTGCATAATCCAACGGGTCGGCTGGCTCGGTGGGCGCTTGATCTCCTTGAATACGATTTTGAGGTAGTGCATCGGAAAGGATCTGAACACCTTGTCCCGGATGCACTCTCAAGAATGTACGAAGAGGAGATGGCGCTGCCAATAGCTGCCTTGACACCGTTTGAAGATCCATGGTATTGCCAGCGTGTGAAGGAAGTTATTGAAACCCCGAGAAAGTTTCATGGCTGGAAAGTAACAGACGGTAAACTCTACCGCTACCGCCCAAATCCGTTAATCGACTCGGTTATGGACGATATAGATGCTTGGAAATTAGTGATACCTGCTGAACAAAGACAAGAAGTCTTTAACGAAATTCATCACGAACCCCAAGCAGCTCACCTCGGAATTGAAAAGACGTACCGCCGAGCAACAGCGCTCTACTATTGGCCAGGAATGTACCGCGACATTAAAACCTGGGTCAGCACGTGCGACACTTGTCAAAAAATCAAACCCGACCAGCGACCCGCGGCAGGTTTAATGGGAAGAAGAATTATTCAGAAGCCATGGTCAGTAGTAGCCACTGACGTGATGGGCCCTTGGCCCAAGAGCACATTAGGCTTTCAATATCTCGTGATCTTCGAAGACTTATACACGCGGTGGATAGAGTTAGCCCCGATGCGTAAAGCCAATGCGGAGACAATAATAAAAGCATTCGAAGATTTAGTTTTAAACCGATGGGGAGCACCCCAAGTTCTGGTATCGGACAACGGAACCGAGTATGTTAATCAGGCATTTGAAGGGTTAACGGAAGCGTATGGGATAAAACATTCATTTACCCCGGTATACCACCCACAGGCGGACCCTGTGGAACGAGTGAACCGAGTGGTGAAAACAATGATATCGGCATACGTTTCTAAAGACCACAGAAAATGGGACGTCTATCTTAAAGACCTAAGATTCGCATACAACACGGCAGTACACGGAAGTACAGGCGTTAGTCCGGCATACCTTAACCTGGGTAGAGAACCCAAACCGTACAACAACCTTCGCGACCGAACGGAAGAGACCGAAGTAGACCTTACACCCGAGAACGAAAACGAATGGTTAGAGCGGATAGAAAAGTTAAAAGAATTACAGGATTTGGTCTCCTTACAAATGGACAACGCGTTTAACAGACAAAAAGTACAATATGACAAAAGACGCAGACACGCTACATTTGTCATAGGAGATAAAGTCATGTGTAAAAAGCTAATAACCTCATCCGCTAGCAAAAAAATAACACGAGCGTTCGGTGGGAAAAATCAGGGACCTTTCACAATAGTACAAATTTTAGGACCTTCGGTTTATGAAATAGCAACAGAAGAGGGTAGGTCTTTGGGAAAGTACCCAGTGAAACTTTTGATCCCCTATAGGAATTCTAAGTAGAGGGGGGTAGAAGGTAAAATCGGAAACTATACCTTCTTGAGATAAGTTTTTTTTTTTGTTTTATGATGTAATTATTCATTATGATTATGTAAATAGTAGCTTAAAGTGATTAGTAAAACAATATCGACACGGAATTGGTGATGGTATTAGAAAAATAATAGATTAGTCAGAAGAACCAAACGAAAAATTGTTTTACCCTACTTACAGAAGAAGAAGAGAAATTGCGGCGAGAAGCAGACCGGAAGCGAGAAATAGCCATCGAAATTGAAAGACTCCTCAGACAAGCGGAAACGACGACACTAGAAGCCACACCGAGAAGAGAGCCACGAGCGATAGCCAATGTACGACCGCTACGGTTGACAGACGTCTATTTACCCGAAGGATGGCTTCCAGCTGGGGCAACGGGACCGAGTGCAACCACCAGACAAGACCATCTATCTCAGATTGCAAACCGCATTGAACGGATCCACGAATCGGGGAGGGAAGTACGGCCAAACTCGCAACCGCTAAACAGAATCGGTACGGTTCAAACCGAAGAGAATGAGAGAAGAATCGCTATAGCAAGAGGAGCTATCCCACGCACTACGCCACCGGTGAACAGAATCGGCACGGTTCAAACCGAAGAAAACGGGAGAAGAACCCATACACCCGGAGGAACCACACGACACGGTTCTCAACCGAGAGGCAACGACGCCACCGCTCAAACCGAGGAGTCCGCTTCGGAAGAAGTAATTTTCCACCGCAGGATGGGCGAATCCTGGAAGGAATTCCGATTACGCTCAGGGGTACACCGCCCCCCTAAATATATTCGGGAACAAGAGAGCAAATCGAGGCGAGAGACCCCAGCGGAGAGAGGAAAGAGGGAAGCAAGACAGGATAAAGCAAAAGCCCAACAAGATGCAATCCAGAAAGAGATCGACAAAAAGAGACAAAAGGAGGTTGACATAGCATGGGCAGCCAGACAAAAATGGCTAACCCAGGCTAAACAAGAGAGGATGAGACAAGAGCAAGAGGATAGAACTCGTCTACGACAAGAAACAACTGACATGGCCACCCAAATCTACGATGAGGTGATCCATGCCGTATGGAAAGAACATGAGAAGAAACTCTGCGAACTTCTCAACGGTATTCCACTCCTCACCGAAACTGCCAGTCGTAGGATGAGATGTGAGAAGTGCCAACAACGGGGTCATAACAAGGGCGACTGCCCTACCCAGACCGAAAATACGGAAGATTAGGGGACCAATGTTGACAATATCATTTAGCTTTTCGTTTTTTTTTTTCACACCACCAATATTGAAGATAATATTTAGTTTTTTCGTTATATTTTTTTTTCTCTCTTGAATCCACCAATTTGGTTGTTATTGTTACGCCCTTAGCTTAGAGCAATTGTTTTCGATAACCTTCGATTGATAGCACATAGATCATTTGTTTTTTTTTGTTATTCGGAAATTTTTAGTTTCACGTTATTAACCTGTATTAATCACATTAATCGAATTCAATTGAGCCAAGGGAATAAAATTTGATTAAAGTACTTATTAAATTTCAAACTTAAAGTCAATCACTTCATTTTGTTCGCCAACCCACTAACTATCCTTTTACCGGAACTTGGAGAAACCTAATAAAACTAGATGTAACTAAATGGGACCGGAGGACATCGAATCCTAACTACAGGTAGGCAGAAAGGACACTGCAGGTAATAAGGTAATAAGTTTCTTTTTTATGTTTGGTTTCAAAGCATCAATTACCTAATCGGATCGACAAAGGTTTAAGTTTTCTTTTGTTTTTTTTTTTAAAGGGTTTCTCAATTAGTAATAACAATTCTCGATGGCAGGTAAGAGGTATTCTGGCTGCAAGCCCAATGAAATTGAGAGATATGTTTCGGCTAAGCCCAGGGGAGTTGTAACGTTGATTTTTAAATAATCACGTTATAAAGACCCAGATTGAGTTTTCGCCGAAACTTATCCAAGTAATTCACAGTTTATTAGTATAAATTAAACGTGGCAGCCAGAATCGAACTCAACATTTTTCTTTATTATTATTTTTGAATTGTATAGAATCAAAATGATACTGAAAGGTTGAGTTGTACAAAGATCAGATTAATTATTTGAATAGAATTCCACACGTTCTGGTTGACTATAAAACACGAATTTATTTATTATCATTTAATTATCAACCAACCGAAAATAGGCCAATAATTTATGTTAATCGGCACGAATCTAATGTCAACCGGCAATCACCTGTCACAGAGGTTGGGACCGTTATCATGCTGCAGGGGCGAACCCATATTGCGCATGACCTATATGCGGGCCAGAAGCAGGAAGCCAAGTAACCTAATTTCGACAGTTCGTGCCTGGCTGCCGATTCTGATATACGGTGACACCGCGGTTAATCATTAGTGTCATATAAAAAGATCATTAAAATAATGGAATACCGAGCTGTGTTGGATCAGATTAAAGGTTAGCATCCAGCACTCATCTTCCTTGCTATCGAGATATTATCTCCGGTGTACGGAGGCAAATAAATCGGAACAGGAATAAAGACCGCATGGCAAGCCGAAACGACGCCGCCATTTTCGGTTGTCAATATTGTATACCGGCGTGTGGAAGTTCTCATTCTCTCAAAGTTAGTCTATTGTATTAAAAATAAAAGTGATTGGTTTCATGGTTTAATTGAATCTATCGAGTCAAATTTCTTGAATTCAAGTGTTAATTCATTGTGTTTGTCTCTCTCCTCTGTGTGCGGTATTCACGCCTGAGTGTTGTAAATGTAAAGTCAATTTCGCAAAGATAAAATAGTGAGCTCGGATTAGAGCTAGCCCGGGAAAGTTCTCTGTTTTGTTTCTGCCATCGTGATCCGGGTAGTTCACCTACCTGGCGCCGGGGAAGTTCCCTAAAACGGGTCATCGATGGAAAATTATAAATTCGAAGTGTGGAATTTATAATTCGGTAACCGGAAAACCGGTAGTTGCCATTTTTGTAACGATTAACGGGTAAAACCCGTAAGTAAAGGTAAATATCGTTACAATATATAAAGTTTGTAATAATTATTAAACAAATTTTTATTGTTATAAATATTTTTATATTCAAATTTAAAAATTTATGTACTTCATTTTTTAATTTTAAATTTTGAATACAATTTTTAAATATAATGCAATAATTTTATACATAAAAATGAAACATTTTTCTTTGTGGAACACTCATCTATATAAATAACTATACCTAAGTGTCATTTACATAAATAAATGTTATAAATATTTCACTTACTAAAGTTAAACAATTTATATGTTTCTAATAGAAAATTTTATTTGTATTTGTTAAATTTATCTCACTTTTTATGTTTTGTATAATGTAATATAGGATTTCAAATGATTCCCTACCAATTGTCCTAATCTAAAATTCCTAATTTTAGAAATTCCTACAAGTTTTTTTCCTAAAGTTAAAATTCCTAATCAAATTTTCCTAATCTGTTTTTACTAATTCTATTAATTTTCCTAATTTTCCAAAAAAAAATTGTACATTCAAAAATTTTACATTTTATTTTTAAAAAATTTAAAGGACCGTTTGTAATATCTTCGTGGTTTTGAAAATCGTAAACAAGAAATTTTTCTTCGGTTTGGCTATTTTGAAATTCATAACTAATTAATTTCTACTTCCAAAATAAGACATTATATTTTATTGTTGTTAATTTAAAATTCAAAATAATCCAAATTTGCCAGTTTTTTAACTTTTGTCGCCAACTCTTGGTTTTATTAACTACTAAAAGCTGTCAAATTTATTCTTTTGGTGGTAAATTTCTATACAAAACAGTTTATATGAATTAAATTTTTTTTTTAATATGTAATGAATTTCATTATGTGTATTTTTTATTAAAACGAAGTTAGCCTAATGGAAAAATTATTTTTTTAAAAATTGTTTTCAAGAAAATGTTGTTGCAGTTTCGCCCTTTAGAAACTGCCCACATTTAAATTTCTAACAATAATTTTTTACAAATAATTACAACAAATAAAATAATTATCATCTGTATTTATCATAAAAAATGAGTTTTCCAAATTCATAGGTAATAATATCTTATATCTTCCTAGAAACATTCGTTACAGATTTTTAACTTTTTTTCATCTTCATTGTTGATATGTGTGATCCCCTATTTACCGTACTATTTATTTATGTCTCTTTCTCTATAACTTAAATATAACGTTTATAAAAATTTGTCGAATACATTTTTTATTAGTTATTAACATTAGTTATCTTTAAAAGAAGAATAACAATAAAATTAATAAGAAATAATTATTATTTTCTTTTCTACAAGAACCAAAAGTCACAATAATGGAACCAAAACTTTCAAGATGCGTTATAGAGGTTAGTTTTTTCATAATTATTTCTTAAGGCGGTGTCAAAGTGGATTGAATTTTTTCATTGTTCTTTAATGCGAAAATCCAATGTACTTTGACACCGCCTAAATAATCCCATTTGCATAACTGAATCGGGTGCAGGAGTCGACTTCTGGATATGGTCTTCATAACCTCAAAATGTATGTGTAAATCTTACACTTTTTCAACAAATGTCTGAATTTCAAAATTTGATCAATATAATTACACAAGTTTGTACAAATTATTTTACAACATTATGTGATTTCACTGCATTCAGTATTATAATATAATGATTTTGATGTTAGAAATATAATATTTTGTATATTTACTTTTTTTTAATAGTCATTTTAATTGTCGCTGCAAAATTTATATTATATTCTCTAAATAATGAAAACAATATGATTTGTCAAATTTAAAGTTTGATTGAATTGTGGCGTCGAATTTTTTTAAATTTAACTAAGCATATAAATTATTTCAAGTTTAACCATTTGGTATATATTTCAGCTATTCACTGGGTCATTTATATTATATACCTATTAACCATACATTCTTAAAAATATTTATTTAAATTTACATTTTTATGTAAAATACTTATTTCGATAGTAAATTCAAATTTTTCCATACATTTAAATTTTAATGTAAATTCATTTATTTCTTAGAAAATGTACACATTTTTTGTATTTTATCATTATTCTGTAAATTAACATTGTTTATAATTTAATTTTAATAAATTTCTTCATTTTTTTAATTTTACAATTTGCTTGTTAATTCACATAATGTTAATGTCAAGTTACTGTGTCATGTTAAAATGACACACTCAGCTTAGAATTTTTTTTTCGTATATGCAGCCTGTGAAATTACAAAAAAATTTATTTTTACAATGTACATATCCCGAAACCGAACAAGTTGTGCTTAGGTTTTTATATATATTTTTTCTTTCTATTGTTACGTCAAAACGAGAAACCTTTTTAAATATACCTAGCGTTCCTCGTTTTAAATTAATTTCATAAATGAATCTAATTTGGGATGAGGATAAGTCAATGAGCCTACTAAATGTGAGAGAATAATTTATTTAAAAACCAACAAGAAAGAAAAGAGTTGACAAAATTACAATGAGTACAAAATTATGAATCTTACTTAAAGAATAACGATTACTGGTGGTGTGATGATAATCTCCTGTTTAATCTCAATGGTGTTGAGCACTAGACGAAAAGGGGCCTTCTGCTTGTTGTCCTTAATGGTTGGGTATTAATCCTCTTGTTTACACTAATGAGATAGTGTATTGTATTTTGAAAATATCTGCTTTCTTCCAGACGGTTGTCGCCTCTTGAGCAAATTTCGATGGTTCGAAATTTGGAATGTGTTGTTTCAATATTAGATCTTTGATTGTTGAGATTATTTCCAATTTAATAATTTTGGAAATTGTTTAAAATTTATATTTTGCAAATTGGTGTATAATAAAAGGTTGATTTACAGTTCACTTCAATTTTAACACATGAGGATATATTGTTCACTTTCGAACAATGCACTTTGAAAAGAATACTTGAAGATATACTGTTCACTTTCAAAGATGCACTTTGAATTCACTTGTAAACTATGTGATGTGTTAACGTTGACCGCACGATGTAAACTGGTTGATTCCCAAAAAATTACTCTCTTCTACTAAGCGATGTGTTCAAGTTGATTTCTAAAAAACTACTCTCTGATCTGAGTAGAACTCATATCCCCTTTTATATAAAACTGTCTTCATCAATTCTTTGGAATCATACACGTGTCGATGTTGGTTGGATTTTAAGGGGGGTTGGAGCGACTAGCTGCAATGCCGTGATGACTGTCTAAGAGGCGTGAGGAGTGATTATTTTTCTCTCTCAGTTGTGACTGCTGGGCGACTGTTGTCTCTCTCTTTTGTGGCTGCTAGGTTGCAATCCAGAGCGATAGTTTAAGGGGGGCTGAGGGGCGACCGTTGTACCTCTCAGTTCAGTTTCCAGAAATTAGACACCTGCCTGCTTGTTTTATACACTCCAATGATTATGGGATTATATTAATCTGTTTGATGGATTATCGTTATTCTTTTTACATGAAAAGTATTACCCATCTTTCTTGGATTTGTTATAATTTATAAGTTTGTTTAAATACATATCAAATTTATAATGACAATTACCTTCTTATTAAATATATTGAATATAATGCAATAATATGAAGAGATTGTATGAATACGTATTTCAAATACGTTAGTATAATATATATGTATAATTCAATATGTTTAAAAGAAATACACACCTGAATTTTTTCTTCAAACTACTATAAATGCTGTCATTGATGAGCATCTTATAAAAAATATGATGTCATTAAGTTAAAGGCTTATGAAATTTGTCAACAAACCGTTTTTTATGATAAGGTTAAATATCCTCATTGGTAAATATTTTTATTTTCACAAATAATTATATATAAATTAATTTTAATTTTTTATTTCTTTATTTATTTATTATTTCTTTTTTTTCAGGTACAAATGCTTGACAGTTATTGTTATTAGAAATTTTGAATTGATTTCTAATCAACTGAATGAAGTTATTTTTCATTTAAATGATATAACTGAAGATGAGAATCACAATAAATTGAAAGAAGGTAATACATTTTTCTCTATTTTATGTACCATTAATTTCATTTCATTTTTTTTCCATAAAATAGCGTTATTGTAAAGAAATTTTTGCAAGCAATATTTTATAAAGTTGTATTAATTTTTGTATAAAATTTTGCATGTAGTAAAAAATAATTATTTTTAAATTTAAATAGAATTAAATAGATAGATAGATAGATAGATAGATAGATAGATAGATAGATAGATAGATACCTATTAAATTCATATTTACATACATTTTTAAAAATTTTTTAAATTTAATTTCCTGAATAGATTTAAAATTAATTTTAAAACAATTACAATTATTGTTCATTTTTTTGTATTCAAAGTTATTCCCTTTTAATGCACAAATTAGCCCCATATGTATTATTATTAATTAATATACTATTAATAATAATTTTTTTACAGCTTTTTTGAATGATGATTCTGATGACGATCTTCTAATACATCTTGATGTATAATTTACTTTTTGTAATATGTAGAAAGTATTTATGTGAAATATAATATTGGTTTTTCAAATTTTGTTTGTTTCTTTTTTTAATACCATTTAATTATTTAAATTTTAATTTAGTACTATTTATGAATTTTATGTTAGTTGAATAAAATACATTTTTTCTTAATTTTTCTCATGCTACTATTCTTTATAAAATTAATTTTTTATATGTATATTTAAAACTTACACGTTGTTCGCGTGTAACTTTATGTTCAGTGTCTCTCTTTTTTTTAAAAATTACATTTTTTTATTGAAATTAATGAAATATATTACAATTACATTATTGGAACAATCAAGTTTTTTAAAAATTTATGTAAATTCATACGTCATTTCTATTAATATTTTACAAATCAATGTGTAAATTTTAAAAACACACTTTTTACAGTCAAGAGTTGCCCAGCTTTGATATTTTTATACGTTTATGACATTTTTTTTACAGTATAATACAGCATTTTGGTAACATACAACCTTTTCAACATTTACTTATTCAAAAATACCCGCCATAAAAGTACATTTTCCCACCGTGAAAATTCATCGAGCCGATTGCTTGACCAATTCACCGGAGGTATAGAATGACAGACTCTTTTTCTGTTTCTCTTACAGTGCAATCCAATGTGGGTAGAATATTGGATCATTTTTTTTAACAACCAAATCACTGGATTTTTTTAAAAACTAATTCTGATTGGTCAAATCTATTACACTATTCTATTTTCCTTTCTTGACAAGTTTTACAGAAAGTGTGAACTGTCCTTAAGGAAGCTACTAATCCTTATCGTGTGAATGTACCCTTCATTTGTCAATTGTAAAGTAAAATAAAATAATAATTTTCTTTTCTCCTTTACAATAAAAAAATTCTTTTAAACAAATCAAAATGGAAGTAAGTAAATTAATATTTATTTTAAATAAAGCATTCAACTTTATTACTTTAAATATAATATATCCATTAAAATTTTAATTATTATAAATAATTCTTTGTACAAATATATTGATAAATAAGTATTAAACTATTATTTGTAAATGGCAACAAAGAAAATAACCTAAGAAATAAACGAATTATATTTTGGATTCGTGTTATATTTATCTTGATTAAAATTTTTTAATTTGTAATTATAGGAATTAATTTATTTATTTTCTTTCTGTATTTCCAAATATAAATTTAAAAAAAAAACCTAACCTCAAATTATTTTCTTCTTATTTTTACTTTCCTCAGATGTTGACATATTTCTTTATTGCTATTTTTTTCCACACTGCACTAAATTATATAAATAATTTGTTTATCTTGTATGTAAATATCTATCATTATTTATTTATAATATTTGTAAATTTATTTTGTTTTTATTTTAAGAAGGAATAAGTCGTAAACTTTTATTTTGACATATTTTTCTTTATTATTAAACTTTAATTCATAAGAGCGATTATTGTTCATTTTTTTTCTGTAATTATAATTATAAAAGAAAAACAAAATTTTTTAATCCTTCTTCCTCAAAATAGAAATAAATAAATTTAAAAATATTTTTAAACATTAATAATATATACTTTTTAAATACATCAGAAATAAAATACATATTTACTTATATAATATTTGTCTTACGAATTATTCAATTAATTTTTATTTATTTGAAATTTATAATATTTGTAAAATATAAAATGGTTTTCATTTCATTACATTTTTGTTTTTTTTTTACATTTTAGGATAATAATCAATCGAGAAGAATTTCATTAAACAACTTTGAAGAGGATGATGAGGACAGTTTATTTGATTTAGTTACTTTTTCAGATGACAATTATGATACTGACGATTTTGACAATGGGGATATTTTCATTGATTATGACAGTGATGAGGATGATGTATTTGATGCTAATGAGGATAATGGTATTAATGACAACAATAATAATGATGACACAATTGATTTAACAGAAGATGAACCATTAGACGAACTTGATGCAACAGAAGATGAACAATCAGACGAACTAGTTATTTATGATGAAAATTTTGATGGTCAAAATGAAAATGTTAATAATACTAATAATAATAATCTAAGAATTTTTGACGATTAAATAATTTTGAAGAGGGACAATAAATTGTTAACGTTGACGATTAAAAATTACAATTTTTAAAATATTTATGTCCAAAACAATTTATTATACTTTACAATTATTACAGTTTTATTATAATTTTATTATAATTATGTTTTTTATAATGAATTTTGTATTTAGAGAAAGACTAACATTGAATATTTTAATATTTAATAAAAACAGTAAATAATTTTCAATATTTTTAATATTTAAATAAAAATACTCATTATAAAGTAATTATTTGGTCTCAAAGAAATAACCTTTTCACTTATTTTATTATTGTTGTTGTTAGTAGTTCAAAATGTCAAATAGTGTAAACAAAATTTATATCAGAAATATTATTCGATAATTTTGTGATTAACAATTCTGCTATATCAAAACATTGACCGAATAAAATTTTAATATTCTAATAAAACTATCAAATTTTTTGCTTTTAAAAATATTATTTACGTCTACATCATAAAATATTTAATTTTAAGTAAAATAATTTTACATTTAAGAAAAAAATATATTGCATAATATATTATGCAATATATTTTCTTCTTATAATATAATAAATATAATATTATATTACATTATATAATATAAGTTTAATTAAATTTAAACTTCGCGCCAAACGAGCAGTGTATGCTTTACACCATAGCAGTTCATGTTGTACTCCTGCTCCAAAAACAGTCGAACTTTTACAGTGTTCATGACGTCATAGAGTGCCTCAGAGTAGAGCACAGCTTTTTGAGAGCAGAGTAAACTATACTCCTACACCGAGCAAGATCGCTCTCGGAGCAGATAACCGAATTCGCTATAAAATTTAAAGAAGTTTCAATTCTTTTTGTTACTGTTCATCTATTGGTTACATTTTTGGCGCTGTCCATGTTCTAGTGTTTTTACCTTAGCTACTGTGTGTCGCTGTTTGTCACATTATAATTTTAAATCACCAATATTTTTTTCACATGTGAACGAACCTTTAGTTCTATTTGTTTTTATTTTACGTCTAATATCCCAACCCTGCGACTAAAAGTTTGTTTGGAACTTTTATAAGCGTCATTGCAATTCTTACGTGTCAGAATTTTATGATAATATAATTGAAGTAAGTAATAATTATTTAATTGATTTTTATTTTTTATAATTTTTGAACAATTTCTATTAATATCATTGTAACTATTTCGTTTGTTTCTATACTTAATAATAATACATAACTTTTATTATCATAATAAGTGTTTACTGTTTTGTTTTTCTTTCAAAATGGCCGATAAAAAATTATAAAATTCTTAGATTATTCTTTTAATTTTTGTTATTTTTTTAATTAATTATTTATACAATTTTTTATATAACTTATAAACTATATGTATTTCATTATTAATTTACTTTATTTTTTAATTCAATTTTTGTAGATGGATAATCTTGATTACCAAATGGAAAATGAAAGAGAAGATATAATAGAAAGTGTTTCTCGTTACACTCATGAGGAAGATTCAAATGAACAAGAAGAGAATGCAGAGGATGTGGTTGATGTAAGTTGCTACCATGTTTATTTACTTAATTTCTTTTGAGAAAATGTTTATTCATTTAATATTTTCAGATTTATAATTCTAATTTGAATTTTACATTTAATTTTAAGCAATTAAGTTTCATTTCATTTTCATTATTTTTTAAAAATATTTTCAAAAATTTTTTTTTTAAATAATAATTTTTATTTACAAATTATTAAAATTAAAATTTATATTTCTAAATTTATTTATTATTGAATTATTTTAATATGTTTTATTTCATTTTTTGTAGATGGATAATCTTCATTATCCAATGGGAAATGAAAGAGAAGATATAATAGAAATTTTTTCTCGTTACACTCATGAGGAAGATTCAAACGAACAAGAAGAGAATGAAGAGGATGTGGTTGATGTAAGTTGCTACCATTTTTATTGACTTAATTTCTTTTTTGAGAAAATGTTTATTCATTTAATATTTTCAGATTTATAATTCTAATTAGAATTTTACATTTAATTTTAATCAATTAAGTTTCATTTAGTCGTGTAAAGTTAGCACTACTTTTTTAAAAAATCAAAAATTTTACAAGAGTTCTTGGTATTTTACCAATATTTCTAGAGTTTTCTAACAATTATTTAAATAGTTCTGATGATTAACAATAAAAAAAGCGACAATGAAAAATGATAGTGCTAACTTATCATAGCACTATGATTTTTGAAAAAAGAGTTCTGAACTAATATTCTGAAAGAGAATAAAGAGTTCTACAGTTCTCTACAAAAAAAAAAAGATTTCTGCAAAATTTCAAAAATTATTAACAAATTAAAAACAGTTATGAAAATAATATTTTGCTAGTTCTAAATAGAGTTCCGGCATCGTTGCGAAGAGTTTAAGATGTTTAGAATGACATCTTAAAGAACATTTTTTTCTAAATTAAAAAAGTTACAGGATTTTGAAATTTTCCTAAATTTTCAAAATTTTAAAATTAATAGGTCGGAGAGTTTTGATTACAGTTCGGGCATCGTCATAAAGAATTATATAAGTATTTCTAATGATATTTTATTCCAAATCCAAAATTAAAAAAAATTAAAGGAATTTAATAATTCCAAAAAATTAAAAATTTATAGTTCTGAGAATTCTTATTAGAGTATTTGCATCCTCATAAAGAGTTCTATTAGTATTTCTAATGACATTTTGTTCTAAATCCAAAATCAAAAAAGTTTCATTACTTTAAAATAGTTAAACAAATTGAAAATTTATAAATTCAGATTTCTAAAAAGAATTCTGTCAATTTTCGATTTTGAATGTTAAAACAAAAATGTTATTAGAAATACTTCTAGAACTCTTCGCAACAATGTCAGAACTCTATTCAGAACCTGTTAAATATTATTTTCCATAACTTTTTTAAATTTGTTAATAACTTTTTAAATATTGCAGAACTCTTCTTTCTTTTTAACAGAACTCTAGAACTCTTTATTCTCTTTCAGAATATTAGTTCAGAACTCAATTTTTCAAAAATCATAGTGCTATGATAAGTTAGCACTATAATTTTCCATTGTCGCTTTTTTTTATTGTTAATCATCAGAACTATTTAAATAATCGTTACAGAACTCTAGAACTATTGCTAAAGTGCGTAGAACTCTTGTAAAATTTGTTATTTTTTAAAAAAGTAGTGCCAACTTTACACGACTGTTTCATTTTATTTTAATTATTTTTTAAAAATATTTTCAAACTTTTTTTTTAAATAATAATTTTTATTTACAAATTATTAAAATTAAAATTTATATTTCTAAATTTATTTATTATTGAATTATTTTAATATGTTTTATTTCATTTTTTGTAGATGGATAATCTTCATTATCCAATGGGAAATGAAAGATAAGATATAATAGAAATTGTTTCTCGTTACGTTACGATAATTTCTGTAAATACAAAAATCACTGATGAAAAATAAAATAAAATTTACAATTAATTAATAAATTTATGTATAATTTTTTAGCAATTACCAAAATAATAACTTTCATAAATTAATATTAATTAATCTTTGAAGATTCATAATAAATTTTTAATTATGTTTAAATTAAATGCCTTTTAGGCATGTGTTTTGAGTAGTAAATTGTCGAAATGTATAGAAAATGATTATATTTTGCAATGAGGAAAACAAAAGTTATTTAACCCATTGACTGTGGATGACGTGTATACACGTCATGAAAAAAACTGGCCCAAACAGTGGATGACGTGTATACACGTCATGGCCCAAACAAGAAAACAACTTAATGTATATTCGCAAAAATTCTTACTCGGGGGTTTTTGTTGTCGTTGATCACGTTTTTGAAGTCAGATTTTCAAAATAAATAATTTTTCATTAAAAATGGCCGCCAAAAATTTTGAAAATTTATATATATAATATATATATAATATATATATTTTACTTATTTTATATTTGTAACAAAATGTCATTACAAATACTTATAGAACTCTTTATGACAATTGCAGTACTTTAATAACAACTCTCAGAACTATACAATTTAAATTTTTTTCAAAATATTGGAAAATTTTAAATTTAAGTTCTTAATGTTTTAAAAAAAATTAAATTTAAACTTTGTTTATATGTAAAAAAAAGTTTAAAAATAAGAAATTTTTTTTTTAAGTGCATTTTTTCCTAATAGAATCAAATTTTTTCTTTGATTATAATCAATGGGAAATGTTTGTATATTGTCTATTGTCATCATTTTTTTTTTTTCATCATATTTTTATTTTGCCTTTATTCTATCCAACCATTTAAAATTAGTTTTGACGCATTACATAATTCTTTTTTCCTCCATGCTTTAATAATCTAGGGGCCGTTCAAAAAATACGTAACGCTTTAGGGGGGATTGGGGGTCAAGCTATTTGTTACGGTCAGCAGAAAAATTGGCGTTAATGTATATCACATTGCGTTACATGGGGGGAGGGGGGGTCCAAATTTCCGAAAAATAGCGTTACGTATTTTTTGAACTGACCCCTATTAAAGTAAGTATTATCTCACTTAAAAAAAAAGTTTATATTTCTCTTATGCAACATCCCATATAGAAATTTCAACTCTATAAGGACCAGTCAAATGTAATTTTTTTTTCTACATTTTGTTCAATAATTTTACATGAAATGTGGCAAGTAATTAAAAGGTAATTTTACGCGCTGTTTTAGCACTTGCAGCTTATATTATTTGTTCGGTAATTGTGAAATAACTGACCATTAACTCAACAGTTTTCTGCTCAAAATGTAGAATAAAATATAATCACTCATATGCACGGAAAAGTTTTTGGGCGAGCAGACGTCTCTCACTCGCCTCCCACAGAAAAGGTTTTCTGCTTTCTCTCTAAAGAGAGCTCTGATGCCCCACAAGAGAGCTCTGACGCCCCACAGTAGGAAAGCAGCAGTCTCTGTGGGTGAAATGAGCTACCAAAATGGGGCTGTCACTTTACCATAGGTACTGGTCACTCAGCGCCACCACAACAGGTACAGCGACTCGCCCAAGAACTTTTCCGTGTGTGTGATCTAATTCTGCAAATTCCAAGGCATGTGCGTTTTTCCAATCACCTACAGTTAATAGATAGTTAATAGTTTTTGACCATGAATTAAAATTAATTTATCCATTAATTACAAAATCATTTTAACTCGTTTTTACTCACAAGTAACTTATCTCACTTTTACTCCCAATGTTTTTTTAAACCATTTTTACTATCAGCACCTCATTTATACTCCGATTTTAATAAGAATTTCTGGCCAGTGACTTGTCATAAGTAATAATCAGAAATAATGACCATATAAACTGTTTAGTCATTTGTCAGAGATTTAACGGCTTCTCTTGTCAAAATTTACAAAAATGTTAACTTTGGTAATATGAAATTTAAACGATCATAAAGTTTTTATAAAGTTACTTTAAATTTTTTTATTTTCGACCATATTGAATATAAAAATTAATTTTTAATAATTAATCATACATTATTTACTAGCAGATTAATAGTCTAATTTTATATTACTTGTACATAAAGTGTTTTCCATAATAGCTCATATTTAACTTCAAAACATTTTGTCCCAAAAATTTATAAAAGATGTGTAAGAAAATACTTTTAACATCTTAAATTAAAATGTTTTAAGTAACTAAAAAGTGTCTACCAAAATATCTTAGAAATGACTACCAATATATCTTAAATTAATATATTTGTTTTTTGCATTAAGGCTCTAATTTGTTTTCCTTTAGTTCTGTAATAGTTTAGTGGTCAAATTTACTTTATAATTGATATTAGAAGGTAATCAACCAAGACATTAGCCCTCTTCAATGTTTTTTAAAAAAGCCTTTTTCAATGTACCCAGTTGAGGGGAAACAACACTGCCGTGCTTGGTAAAAACTTTGTTAAGTCATATTTTAGTGAAACCGAGAAAATGGCGAAAAACAGTTTTTATTAACAAACCTGATATAGTATAAAAAATTATTTAATTTAACTTTACTTGCTAGATAAGTTGATAGAGTTCTTTTTAATTCTGTAGTCAAAAATTAATTATTTAAAGAAATTATATTAAAAAATGGACTTAAGTGTTATTTTTTAAAAGCAAAATTTAGTTAAAATTACTAAAGGAGTGCTCAGCGAAAAGGTATTCGAGTTCAGGCCGCCGATCAGAAGGAAGAACTTATTTAACTTCAAACTTGATATGGAGTCTTAAGACTTTTAAGGAGTCTGCTTTCGAAACACAGTGTCTTGTTCATGCCACTTTTCGAAAGAACAATTAAGTTAACTCGACTTAAGCTTTATGCTTCGAAACGAAAGTTGAGTTTGCACTATGTTTTTGATAGCAGAAATATTATGTCGACTTGACTAAGTTTTTGTTTCCTATCTTATGCTCCAGCTAATTGCCTTCTACGATTTTTACAATATAACTCGAGTTACTATTCCTTTTTCTCAAGTATTTCCTTATTTTCTCGAATTTCGCATATTTTTAATAATTATTTTTTGCAATAAATAATTAAAATAAAATTTTTTAATAACCCTGCATGAGTATATGCATTTTTTTCCACGAATTCATTGATATAAAAAAATTATTTTTCAAAAAACAGTGATTTAACAAAGTTTTCACTAATTACGGGAGAACAGAGGCGGGCGAAGTATGCATCCCCCGTCTTTTCTTCATGTTCTGCAATAGAACGGGGGTTAAATTGACTTTCTATTATGCACTAGAAGGTCACCAACACATAACCAATGACCCCTACAACGTTTTTTTAAAAAAGCCTTTTTTTAAATTTGCCAAGTGGATAGAAAACCACATTGGTGGTGGAACATTACTATTTGCTGGGAGTTGCTACTTTACTTATTCCTTAAACTTTAGTTTCGAATAAAATAAATTTGCTCATTGATGTTCATAGATATACATATATACACTAAAGCATACTTTAGTATAGATTTGTTCTCGCTAACTACACCGCTACACTACAGTGTGTAGTGAGAGTTTGAAACGGAGCATGCGGACTTGAACAAAGTACAAAATCTAGCGAGAACGCAAAAGTGTTGAGAAATTTCACTAAAAAAAGATAAATAAATAATTTTAAATTGCATACAATCTGTAATTTAAAACCAAAACCACCTTTTACATAATTGCCATTGTTAAGCAATTTTTTAAATAATTATTTTTTCCATTTATTAAAGCCAAAATTTATTTCCTATTAGTGATTTTAAAATAAAAATTTCTCACTTTTATGATGGTAACATTTTTTTTTAAATAATATGATTTATTCCTATTATTTCTTGTAAACATTTTAATGGGCAATTCATGGAAATTTGATATATTAATTAAATTTTACAAAAATTTCAAATGTTAAATGTAAGTACCGAGCGTAATTTATTTTTTCAAATTTTTACACATTTTAAACTATGACATCTTTGTAAAATTTAATTAATTTCTTAATTTTAACCGAATTGCTCATTATAATGTTTAAAGATAATAAAACTAAAGAATTCTTAACCTATATATTTTCACATAAGTTTTAAGAAAACTTAATCGACTTTTTTTTGAAATATTTTAAAGGTTATGTTTCAAACTTAATTTTTTTCATAAATTCTATTATTCTTTAAAAAATATGTTTACCATCATAAAATGTAAATTTTTTTTTAAATTCACTGTAAATAAAAATTAGTTTCAATAAATGGGAGAATAATTATTTAAAAATTACTTTACAATTGTAATTGTTTATATGGTGGTACTTAATATAAATACTAACAAAATAAGAATTGTTTACTAATAACTTTATAAATTAAAATTTAATAAGAAATATATTATAACTTTATGTTCATAAAATAATTAATTAATTTTAAATAAAATGTCCATTTACCGCCATTTTAATTAGAAAACTCAATTTACAAAAGCTCGCAATTGGGTGTAATAAAATAGTGAAAATTGCAGAGGCTACTAGGAAGTTACGTGTACATTATTACGTCACTTTTGATAACGAGAACGCCATAGGGTGTTTTCGACGTCGTCTGTCGTACTGGTCAGTTGCCACATAAATGTACTCAAACTTTTTATTTGAGACTATTTAGTTTAACCTAAATAGTCTCAAATAAGCACCTTTTTCTTTTCAACTGATCGGTACGAACGACGACGTCGAAAATACCCATAGTGTACACTTTTGTACAAAGTGTAGCTAGTGACAAGAAACCTTTATAACTATATTTCTGTTAACATACATGCGCATCTTGTACAATTGGAGACTTTATTTGAGATAATACTATTCATCATATTAAAAATTTGTCCATTACTTTTTTTTATATTTAATTAAATATTACATTTCAAATTATATTCTACTTAATGAGTATGTTCATATAAAATTATTGATTCAACGTGTTTACGTTAAAATATTTTTAAAATAGCTTACCGCCATTTTTATTTTTCTATGACGTCATAGTATACTAATCTTTGTATACTATATGAAAACTTTAGGTTGTAGGTTTAATATATAAATAAATATATAAAATTTATGCTCTCGCTTTTGCTTTTATTATATATTTTATCATACACAAGCATAACAAATTTTTTTTTTTTTTTAAATTTTTAAAATAAATTATTGTATACATTTAAAAAATTATTTTCCACTAACCTTTTCATTTTATTTTATTTTCATCCATTAGTTTATCTTAATATTTACACTTTTAATAATAATAAAAAAAAAAAAAATAATATTCACTTCACTCAAAGTTTTTCAATGCATTATTAATGTACTATTTTATTTTTTAAATATTTTTAATTTTTTCTAAATAATTGTTATAAATTATTATTAAACACTTTCATTTTATCATTTTCATTAACATATTTTTAATCAATTTTTTTTTATAAATTTTAAAACAAACACTCACAAACACTTTTTGAAAATCATTATATTTCACCTCATAAAATACAAATTTAATTATTACTTTCAGCACGTACAACATTTATTTATGTATTAAAATGTTTTACTTTTTTAAATATTAATTTTTTACAATACATATATTTTTAAAAAATTATTAAAATTTTTTGAAATATTTTTTATTATAAAATTTTTTAATTCAATTTTTATTCTTCATTTATGATCACGAATTTCATGTATTTCTTTTCACGACGCTTTACAAACGGAAACTAATATATTTTTAATACATTCTAGCATTTTGCCACGTTGACAAATTTTGTAAACGGAAATAGTGATTGCTTTAACATATATAAAGTCTTATTTTCAACATACAGTAAAGAATTTATTTCCTAGTTTCCCCTAAAAATATAGTGCTTTTTCCTTTCGATTAATCGATTCTCGACAAATTTATTCTTATTTTCATAATCGATTACTCGACAATCAATTTCTCGACAATCAATTACTCGACAATCGATTACTCGACAATAGATTAATCGACATTCGATTACTCGACATTCGATTACTCGACAATCTATTACTTGATTTTTAAAAAAAACTTTTTACTTTAAGTATCATTTTTTCATTTTTTAAAATTTTTATTAAACATTTATTTTTTAATAGCAATTTATTATTATATAAAATAAAATAAATTTTTGTCTTTTATACTTCATTTATTTAACTTTAGTATCATATTATTCAGATAAAATAATTAATTTAAATATGACAATTTTTTTAATTATATTAAAGAAAATTAATGCATTTATTAAATTATGTTTTAATGTATTTTCTTTTATTTTTAAACGTGTTGTAAATTTTGTTAGTAATTTGTTTAACTAAGACCGATATGATCACGTTCTGCATTGATATTTCATGCGTTGCGAGGTCTCTGTTTTATTTCATTTTCTTATATACGGTACTAGCTGTCGTACCCGTCTTCGACGGGTTTTAGTTTCTACCAATACATTTAAGTTTCTACCAATCTGGAAAATCAGGAAATAGCTAGGGAATTTAATTTGACCGGAAAAAAATAATAATTAGTTACCATTATAGCTATTTTAGTAGGAAAATATTACTATTTGAATCAGTGATTGACTTTTTGTTATCAAATTAGTTATTTTAACCAATTCAAATGCAGAGAACAATATTTATCAATTTGTAGTACTTTAATTAATGTATTTAAAAAATTAAATTTTCCATACAGTTTTTGGAGTTATAGTAGAGTCTAATTGGAACTAATTGTATCGCAAGTAGACCCTACCCCGTGTAGAAATTGCCCTACTAGGGCCATAGTAAGGAATGAAACGCCGCGCCCGATCAGGGCCAGATCGGGGCGACAAGAAAATGTGGATTTCCAGATCAGGGCCATATCGGGCGCGGCGTTTCATTCCCTAATAGGTCGGCCCTATCCGGCCCTGATCAGGGCCCCAGCGAAATTTCTACACGGGGTACGTTACGACTGCTAAAACCTAACATAAGACCTAAATTTTAGGCTGAAAGTAGGGCTTAAATTTTGACTCGGGTCTGTTTTCATAAATATTATACATCAATAAAAATTGAAGTAAAAAGCAATTTTTTAAAAGCGAATTAATATAATGAAACTTTTTCTTAATTTGATAGGAAAATTCCCGGTTCGGCATATTCCCAGCTTTTTACAGTTTTTCCCGTTTGGTAGATACCCAGTTAAATGTATTAGTATAAACAGAAAACTGTACGACAGCAAGTAATACAATCTATATTTATATGAACTTAAGAAACAGTATTTTCATAAAATAAGTAAATTTTTATAGCCATTTGTAGATTTATTTATGGATAAAATCAAGTAAATTTAAATTTGACAAAAAAGAGATAAACCGTGAAAAGTTTGGACAAAGCAGGGAATTTTGTTAAACAAAAATAGACACCGTGTTAACTTTTGTCTTTACATTGCTCAAAACATCTCTTAAAGTTAAATCTAGAGTTAAAATGAAAAAACGTTTTAACATGTAAGTTTTTGCCTAGTGGCATAATATGCTTGTATTGTATCACAGGTGACTTACAATTCTTGACATCCTGCGAAATCATTTTAATCATAAAAAATTTCCATTTTCAATATTTCTGAACTTCTTGAAAATATTAGATTGATTTGATAAATAATTTTGAATTGCACTATTTTGACATCAAAATATTAATCAGAGACTCCAAAAATACTACTGAATTATACTTCATATAGTAATTAGTATCGATTTTTTGATATATTGAAAATTTTTTTATATTTCTTGTAGGATAGTATTTTTTGCAAAATTATGATAAAATCTGACTAAATAACATATAATATTCATTTTTAGAAAGTTTAAAAGCTATCCATTAAAAATTGTGAAATTTGGAAATTTTCCATTTTTCAAGTTTTTGAAAATATTTTTATATTTACATCTTAGTTGTAGAATAGTATTTTTTGAAAAATTATGCTAAAATGTGACCAAATAACATGTAATACTCAAATATAGAAAGTTTAAAAGCAATCCATAAAAAAATGTAAGATTTTGAAATTTTCGATTTTTTGAAAACATTTTTATACTTACATATTAGTTATAGGACTTTATTTTTTGCAAAGTTATGCTATAATGTGACTAAATAACATATAATACTCAAGTATATAAACTTCAAAAGCAATCCATGAAAAATAAAAAATTTTGAAATTTTCGATTTTTTGAATTTTTTGAAAAAATTGAATATCTCCCGTTCTAATTAATATTTTTTAAATCTGTAAATTTATAAACCTTCCTTGGGTCAATACCTAATAACCTACCAAGTTGGACTTAAATCGATTCACATGTTTTTGTGTGATTGGGGTACAAAGTTTTTGTGACAGACAAACATACATACATACATACATACATACATACATACATACATACATACATACATACATACATACATACATACATACATTAAATTTTTTAAGAACATTTTTGGAATCTCTGATGTCCATAATAACTAATCATGTTAACATTTTGAAGTTTTAAGCAATGTACAGACAGACATCTGATTTTATTAATAAGGATATTAAATGGTAATTATTAATTTCAAAATTAAAATCATTTTTTTTTTTGTAAGAAAGTACATTAACAAATATTTATTACATTATCTTTTAAAATCCTTGAGCTTCGGAAAAAATTTAACTATATCTTTTTATATTATTCAGTAATAAAATTACAAATTTTTATAAACATTTAAATAAAATAAAATCATTTATTGCGGGACGCATCATTATTCCCCAAATTTTATTCTTCTAAAATGTCATTTTATATAACTGCTCTTTTGCGAATAGTCATTTTTGCAAAATGTCAATTTTGAGAAATTTCTTATTCGATTTTTAATTTTTGTTAAAAAATCGTGTTTTTGTTAATCGCCATTTTTATTAATTACAATTGAGGGTTCACGTGCAATAAGGGGATACGCATGGGAGTGAAAGTCCCCGCATATAGCGATTCTGCGGCTGCGCGAGAGGACAACGGATAGCCTGCGTGTCCCCTTATTGCACGTGAACCCTCAATTTTTGCGAATTGACATTTTTGCTAATTGCAAATTTTTAAGAATTGTCAACTTTCTGAATATTATTTTTTTGTTAATTGTCATTTTTTGCGTTAAATAGAATAGAAACATTGTATCTCTACAATGTTTACTATTTTTATTTAACGCAAAAATGACATTTAGCAAAAATTAATTTTTTTTATAATTGAAAATTCTTAAAATAATTTGCGATTCTTAAAAAAATGATTTTTATGAAAATTTTAAATTTATAACAATTTTAATTATAAAAAATTGCTTTTCGCAAAAAAGATATTTTACAAAAAAAAAAAAATTCTTTCATTCATAAAAATGACAATTCGCAAAAAATAATTTTCAAAAAAATTGACAAATTGTAAAAATGGTGATTTTAATAAAAATTGACAATTTTCAAAAATATTTATTATCAAAAATGAAAATTCTTATAAAAAGACATTTCGTAAAATTGACTTTTTCGTAAAATTTTGTATTTGGTAAAATTGCCTTTTTGGAAAAATGACATTTAAGGAATAATCATAGGTATCTTTTATTTCAATGTAAAATTTGATTTAATTTCTTTAAATTAGATAAATTTTTAAGAGTTTATTTAACTTTATTAATATTATTAAAGTTATTTCAACAATTTTCAGTCCAATTATATATAGAGTTGTATAAAAATTTTTAAATAGCCTCAGCTACAACAAACAAAATATTTTAGAAGACTTAATAAGTTAGATTTGTAATAATATTCATAATATGTTTCATATTATGATATATTTGTGTATAATTAATTTTTTTGGTGAGAAAACTATTAAATTGCCATTATTCTTGTTGTCATATTTGATTAAAAATATAATCTAAATTCTTTTAATAACTCTTTTTCAATAAATGATTAAATTTGGTCGGCGTTTTATTTTAAAAAATCAGTTAATTAATAACAAAAATTATAAAATACAAATTAAAAGAAGTACAATATAAAGAAATAAAAAACGATACAATAACATATAAAAAAAATTATTCTAAGTTAATAAATGGAATTATAGTCACTTCATTATTTTTTTTTCTTAAATCGTCAATATTTTCTTTCTTTTCTCTCTTCCTTCTATTCTCTTTATCCTCGTTAATGCAGTCAATATTATTTTTTCTTTTTCGTTTTCTGACATTAACGAGGATTGCGTCTTTTTCTTCTTCTTCTTCTACTACTATTAGCGTCGATTTCGATGTTGAAGGAAGAGATTCCTTTGAAGCCAATTTCATTTTTTTACAATTTTTTTTCTCATTTAATTTCCTGTAATTTAAAAAATTTTATTATTATTTTATAATTTTCTAATTTTTACTTTAAATTTATTTATTACTAGCTGTCGTAGCCGTCTTCAACGTGTTGTAGTTTCTAATAATGTACTTAACAGTGTATCTAAGAAACTAGAAAACCGGAAAATATCCTGGAATTTTATTTCACAGGGAAAAAATAATAATTAGTTACTATTGACTATTTCATTAAGAAAACAATACCATTTCAAACAGAGACCGACTTTTTATTATCAAATTAGTTATTTTTAAATAATTCAAATGCTTGAAACAATATTTCTCAATTTGTAGTACTTCAATCAAATATAATGTATTAAAATTAATCTAAAAGTTCCTCCAGTTTTTTGAGTTATAGTACAGTCTAATTCAAACTAATTGTACAGCAAGTATATCCAGTTTTTCTCAGTTAAATTAAATTCCCTGATATTTTACGTCATTTCTGGTTGGTAGACATCCTGTTAAATGTATTATTAAAAAATCCAGTCGAATAAATCATAAGAAATTTTTGACAAAGTCGGAAATTGTTTTAAACCAAAATAAACACCGTGTTTAACTTTTGTCTTTACATTGATCAAAATATCTTTAAAAATTAAATCAGAAAGCCCAGAAATACTACTCAATTAAGCTTCATAGCAATTGTTATTAATTATAATTTTTTCAATTTTTTGATATTCAAAATATTTTTATACTTACATCTTCGTTATAAGAAAGTATTTTTGATAAATTATGTTAAAATGTGACTAAATAACATGTAATATTTAATTATATAAAGATTAAAAGCTATTCATTAAAAAATGTAAAATTTAGAAATTTTCGATTTTTTAAAAATATTTTTATATTTCCATTTTAGTTATAAAGTATTATTTTTTGTAAAATTATGCTAAAATGTTAATAAATAACATGTAATACTCAACTATAGAAAGTTTATAAGCAATCCATAGAAAAATATAAAATTTAAAAATTTTCAATTTTTTTTTTTAATTTATCGAGATAATTGAATATCTCCAGTTCTAATTAATATTTTTTTTACTTTCGAGTAACTGTTCTAATTATATAGTCAAATTCAATAACATAATTATTTACCCTAAATACATTATTATGACTCATATGCTTTGAAATATTAACATTAAATTCTTACAATTAAATTAAAATTTGAAACCTACGGGAATCAAAACCCAGACACACTAATCTAGCATAATACCTATAACCGAAGACTACTAACTCTTCCCTACTAACTAAATAGGATAAACAAACTACATCATCAACGGAACTGACTTATTTTATCTAAATTTTTTTTTATTTGTTTTTATTAACTTTCTTTATTTGTATTAAATAAATTATTATACTTAAAACATAAAATGAATTGTGTCTAATAACTTTTATTTATAACAAATATTCAATTAATTAGTTGAAATAAATAAATACCTCTGTTTAAATAAGTTATTTATTTAAAATAATTTTTATTTATGTCAAATATCCAATTAACTTATTGAAATAAATAATTTATTTTAAAATAACTCATTATTTATGTTAAATAAATTCATTTATTAGAGTCAAGTAATTGTTTAATTTATTAATCCAATTAAGATTTATTTAATTCAACTAATTAAAATTATTTAAAGAAAATAAATTCTTATTATATTAAAATAAAAGCTTTTTAAATAAGATATTATTTTTCAAATAATTATAATTACTTGAATCATATAACTTTTTTTATAGTGTAGCTTACGTAGTAACATAAAAGTTATTAATGTGAACGAATATTATCCTTAATATGAAACGAGTATTTCTTGCATGAGAAGAGGGTGTGCTCCGCGTTGTCCTCAGGGAACTGGCAATATGCACACACCTCGTTCTCGCGTAATTTAAAGCGACACAGGTACGAGTTAAAACACCCGTGACCTGTGAACGCCTGAGTCAAGTAATAGGAAACCTGACCGTGTTTCCTATTTATCCAGGTGGCGAGTGCCGGGATAAGGCGATAAGTCCATCGACCTTTTTCCTCACCATCCCATCTTTCTTGCCATCTTTCTATGAGCCTGTGCCTCGCTTCTTTGCGGATTAGGCCCTTGCTTGGTCTTAATTCCTCATTCAAGGAACTGCTTTCTTTAGAAAAGAGAAACATTTCTTCCCTTTCCCTCGCCAAAAGATCTGCTGGCGGGACACTTGCAAGGACCTGCACAGCACTCGTAGATACCGTCTTATATGCAGAGATGATACGCGTTGTTATCGATCTCTGCGCAGACAGTATCTTTTCACAGATGGTCACACATCTTTTACTCCTCAGGGATGGGGCCCACGCTGGTGCTGCATAGAGCATTTTAGCGTGGGCGACACTCGCCACCAGTCTTCTTTTTTGTTCACGGGGTCCGCCAACATTTGGCATTAGCCGTGAAAGATTAGCCGCACACTCGATCGCCTTATTCGACGCCATAGCCATGTGGTGGTGGAAGTTTAACCTTCCATCCAACTCCACACCAAGGTATTTAATTTGTTTACTCCACTTGACCTCGAATCCGTCTATCACGATTCGTGGGAGCTCATAACCACGTCTGTCTGTGACCAGCAGTGCCTCGGTCTTTTCCAGGGCCATTTCAAGACCTCTGGTATCCAGCCAGCTTTTTGCTAGTCGCAGACATTCGTTCACCAATGTCCCAAGAGCCTCCTCACTCTCGGCAGTGCACACGAACAACGCGTCGTCCGCAAAGCCGATGATCACCGCACCTTCGGGCAGATCCATTCGCAGAAAATCATCGTAAGATACATTCCATACAAATGGACCTACCCTCGAGCCTTGAGGAGCCCCACGCTGCATCTCTTCCTTGAGAGTGCAGGTGTCTCCCTCATATATAACCCACCTGTCGCTAAGATAATTATCCATTATCCGCAACAAGTAGGGCGGCATGTTTTTCTTTTCCATCGACTCGATGAGATCTTTCCATCTTGCGGAATTAAACGCGTTGCGTATGTCAATTGCTACCAACGCGCAGAAGCTCTTCTTTTTCCCAGGTCCCAATTTGTTTTTTCCTGCTTTGGCTATGTCCACAACTGCCTGGATGGCATCAACCGTGGACTTGCCTTTACGGAAACCAAATTGGTGATCGGATAGACGATTCTCTTCGGTCAAGTGGCTTTGCATTCTCTGCAGAACCATATCCTCTAGAAGTTTACCCATCGTATCTAGCAGGCATATAGGCCTGTACGATGAAACCTTATCTAGAGGTTTTTCACCTTTCCTTAGGAGGACTAACCTCTGTCGCTTCCAGTCGCGGAAGAACTCTCCTCTCTCAAGGCAAAGATTGAAGCATCGAAGCAGAATCGGGGGTGAAGTGTCGATTACCAACTTTAGGATCTCGTTACTTATCCCATCGATTCCAGGCGCCTTGCCTGTTTTTAATCTTTTGCCTGCTTTTTTCAGTTCACTAAGTGTGAAGAGTTCTTCCTCTTCGACTTTGCAAAAACTCCAGTCCCTTCTAAGGTATGGTTCTGCAGGAGGAAACAAAGAACTTATTATCTTTCTGACCCAATCGGGATTGTCCAGGCCGGGGGTCTTTTGCCTCGTCACTAATTTCTTAGTTACGATTTTAAAAGCCAGACCCCATGGGTCCTTATCGACCTCCTCGATTAGGTCCTTCCAGCTACGGCGTCGCGACTTGCGGATCTCTTTCTTGAGGTCCTTTTTCGCCTCCTTGAAAGCCTCTTTCAGCAAGGGATCTCCCTTAGAACGGGTATATGTCCTTCTTGCTTTGAGGCATTCCTTTCTCAAGGAGGACAGTTTTTCTGACCACCAGTGCAAGGATTTTTTCCTTGGAAAGGCGCCTTTGCGACGTGGCATCGACGCATTGCAAGCGGTGACGATTATATTTCGCACCGCTCGCACCTCTCCATTTAGACTTTTCGGCCTCCTCACCCAACCAGAATCCTCAATTAAGATAGATTCTTTTAGGGACCGGCT
This sequence comes from Leptopilina heterotoma, assembly GCF_015476425.1. Classification (NCBI taxonomy): domain Eukaryota; kingdom Metazoa; phylum Arthropoda; class Insecta; order Hymenoptera; family Figitidae; genus Leptopilina; species Leptopilina heterotoma. The sequence goes on from NW_025111003.1 coordinate 194,423, forward strand.
GAACTTCTCCTTGTCGAGTTTCTTAATGTTCCACGAGAAGGTTTTGCGACTAGGAGCTTCCTGTCTCTTTCCTTCTCGTGTGTCTCCCATTGAGACTGAGAACTCAATGTACTGGTGGTCACTTGCTGTATATTCCTCAGAGACCCGCCAGTCGCTTATGCGGCTAAATATATTAGACGATGCTATCGTTAGATCTATTATCGATCCGATCGCACCTCGTCTAAACGTCCATGTTTTTCCCCGGTTTACAACTAATAAATCGTTCTTGGAGATCATTTCTCCAATCAGAATTCCTCTCTTGTCGAGCCTCGTCTCACCCCACTCTGGCGACTTTTCATTAAAATCGCCAGTGATGATGACATCCAGCTTGGATTCTATGAGGCTCGATACTAGGTCTTCTATATTGGCTTCGAAGGTGGTCAGCGGGTCGTTGGGTGAGAAGTAGCAGCTATACATACGTATGTTAGCCACCTCTATCCACACAAACCCGCTGCTTGTCTCCAAGAACTTGTCAACCCGCAATTCTGGGTTGCACAGCTTGATGGCGGCTCTCTTCGCCTTATCCTGATACCAAGGTGCGAGGTCGCTTCCTTGATACTGCTCACTGCAGAACAGGATATCCACCTCATTTTCCCTAGCTGTTTGCATCAGGAGCACCTGTGCTTCTTTACTTGTATGCAGGTTGACTTGAAGGAGCTTTAAGGATTTGCCCTTTTAAGTTTCTCCAGTTCCTCCTTGTAAACCGGGCAGGAAATTCTTCCAGGGATATGGTTGACTTCCGTTTTTCCCAAATCTGTACACGTTATGCACTTTGGCTTGTCATTAGTACACTTTTTGGAGAAGTGTCCCGCTTCGCCGCATCTCCGACAGTTTTTTGTTCTGTCGGGGCCCTTGCAAATTCGGGTCACGTGTCCATAGGCTAGGCACTTTTGACATCTTGTCACTTCTAAGTGCGTTCGGATGGATGCATTTATCCAGCCAATACGCACTTTGCCCAGCTTAAGCAGACTCTCGCTGTCCGTTTCATTCAAGCGTACTAGTGCCACTTTCGTACCACCAAAACGTGTCAGAAGTCGGCAAGTCACCTCTAATTCGGGCTTTTGCAACTTCTGCTTTAAGACGGTTAAAACGTCCTCCTCTAAAGTTGTTTCGACAAGATCCCGAATTTCGAGGGTCTTTTTACTGACAAGAGCCGTAACCTCGGCCTTGTCCAGAAGAACGGAGGTAAGATTCTGAGCGAACTTTGAAGTTTCACCCCCCTTTTTCACAACAACAAGAACCTCTTTTTTAAGAGTTCTCCTAATTTTCACAATCTCTGTTCCAGTTTCCTCTGGCTTTACCGAAGTTGTTGCCAGTTTTATGAGATCATGGTAGGTCTCTGGATTCCGGGCCACAATTTTTATTGCCTCCGTTGTTCTAATTTTGGGGGGGCGCTTCTGAAGTCGCTCCCTCTCCTCCGCTTTCTTCAAGGCCTTTTTCTTACGGGCCTCCCGTTTCCTATTGGAGACAGTTTCAAAGTCTTTTTCGTTTTCAGGCTTATTTGCCACAGTTGCCTCCGAATAAGAAGCAACCCTGGCCGAAGCAGCCTTACTCACCTCCGTCTCCATAACAGTAGGGTTTGCCTTGGTCTCCTTGCTCTTAACCCTCTTACCCTTGGGAGTGGTCACAGAAGAATCAGTCTCCGGACCTTCAAACTCTCTAGGGCGCTTCCTTGGGTTGATGGACTTGCTCTCGCTGGATGTGGCGTGCGACATCGATCTAGGAGTTTCAGGATTCGACCTTGGTTTGCTTGGGCTAATGAAGGGCTTAGGTATAAATCGCAGGTTTCTGCAAAGCACCTCGTGCACCTTCTCCATTGCCACCATTCCATCCTTAACATCCTTGCTAATGTTTTTTTGCTTTTTGCAAGCACGCCACATACTATCCAGTATTATTGGGATCAGATCGACCTGTTCTAAAACATTTTCTTCGAATCTGCTAAGTCCCACATCCTCAGAATTTTTTATTTGGCTCCCTCCAAAATCCTTGGAGCCGTCTGCACCGACTACCGGGGCTTGAACCCGATCAGAATCGGTGACGGGATTACCCTCATTTGAGGTACCCGCTTGGAGTAATTTGTTTGAATCTTTATCCATTTCATTCATTTTTTTTTGGTTTTAGAATCAGGGAACCACCCTGTTGGTTGCCCTTTAGTGAAAAGCCCCGCCACCACGGCAAGGTCTACCGAACATATCCATGATGTCAATCATGTCTGGCAGTGGATAAGCATCCACTTCTCCCAGCACATCAAAGACATCGATGATGTTCGGTAGTGGACAACCATCGGCGGGGATTATTATTATTATTATTATTATTATTATTATTATTTTTTTTTTTTTTTTTTTTTGCTTAGGGACTTTTGGGAAATCTGCCTACAGATACCTTGGATTCCGCACTCCAAGGTTATGTGGGGTTGGTATGATAAAACAAAAGGAAATATAAAAAAAGAAAAAAAAATATATATTATAGTAAATTTAATAAACTGGCGACCTACTACCAGCCCGACCCACTAAAACCCGTAACCCTTCTTCTGGAGCTCTTTACCCTCCCTCGGAACTGTCGTAAGACTTTAGCCTTCGAGGGTGGCGCTCCAACTCTGTCGCTAATGCGACTTTCTGCTTTTCTCTGCGGTTATCCTGCGTTAATAGTTAAAAATTTAAAACTATTTCACTATAAAGCGGAATTAACAGCACAACAATAATCAAAAATAACAAATGTGTAATTAAGAGTAAAAAGTCAGAAGATAAAATTATAAACGGATATATAAAAAAAAGAAAAAATAAACGCGTATAAAAAATTCAAAAAACATAAAACTGTACAAAGATGAATAAAAAACATAAACAATTAAAAAATGTATAAGGACAAATAAATCACAAAATAAATTAATAAAAAACAAACGAACAAAATTAAAAGCTGTTTAAATTACGCGTTTTGGCGGCCGTCGAGATCCTTCCTCGACATAACCGAGATTATGAAGTTCTCGACTTGCCGCCAATTCTCTTCCGACTGGGTCATCAGCGATACCATGTTCTCCGGTGTAACCTGACTGTTTACACCTTCGAACATGGCCCGCCTCTCCAAGTCCCAATTCTTGCATGAGAAGAGGGTGTGCTCCGCGTTGTCCTCAGGGAACTGGCAATATGCACACACCTCGTTCTCGCGTAATTTAAAGCGACACAGGTACGAGTTAAAACACCCGTGACCTGTGAACGCCTGAGTCAAGTAATAGGAAACCTGACCGTGTTTCCTATTCATCTAGGTGGCGAGTGCCGGGATAAGGCGATAAGTCCATCGACCTCTTTCCTCACCATCCCATCTTTCCTGCCATTTTTCTATGAGCCTGTGCCTCGCTTCTTTGCGAATCAGGCCCTTGCTTGGTCTTAACTCCTCATCCAAGGAACTTCTTTCTTTAGAAAAGAGAAACATTTCTTCCCTTTCCCTCGCCAAAAGATCTGCTGGCGGGACACTTGCAAGGACCTGCACAGCACTCGTAGATACCGTCTTATATGCAGAGATGATACGCGTTGTTATCGATCTCTGCGCCGACAGTACCTTTTCACAGATGGTAACACATCTTTTGCTCCTCAGGGATGGGGCCCATGCTGGTGCTGCGTAGAGCATTTTAGCATGGGCGACACTCGCCACCAGTCTTCTTTTTTGTTCACGGGGTCCGCCAACATTTGGCATTAACCGTGAAAGATTAGCCGCACACTCTATCGCCTTATTCGACGCCGTAGCCATGTGGTGGTGGAAGTTTAACCTTCCATCCAACTCCACACCAAGGTATTTAATTTGTTTACTCCACTTGACCTCGAATCCGTCTATCACGATTCGTGGGAGCTCATAACCACGTCTGTCTGTGACCAGCAGTGCCTCGGTCTTTTCCAGGGCCATTTCAAGACCTCTGGTATCCAGCCAGCTTTTTGCTAGTCGCAGACATTCGTTCACCAATGTCCCAAGAGCCTCCTCACTCTCGGCAGTGCACACGAACAACGCGTCGTCCGCAAAGCCGATGATCACCGCACCTTCGGGCAGATCCATTCGCAGAAAATCATCGTAAGATACATTCCATACAAATGGACCCACCCTCGAGCCTTGAGGAGCCCCACGCTGCATCTCTTCCTTGAGAGTGCAGGTGTCTCCCTCATATATAACCCACCTGTCGCTAAGATAATTATCCATTATCCGCAACAAGTAGGGCGGCATGTTTTTCTTTTCCATCGACTCGATGAGATCTTTCCATCTTGCGGAATTAAACGCGTTGCGTATGTCAATTGCTACCAACGCGCAGAAGCTCTTCTTTTTCCCAGGTCCCAATTTGTTTTTTCCTGCTTTGGCTATGTCCACAACTGCCTGGATGGCATCAACCGTGGACTTGCCTTTACGGAAACCAAATTGGTGATCGGATAGACGATTCTCTTCGGTCAAGTGGCTTTGCATTCTCTGCAGAACCATATCCTCTAGAAGTTTACCCATCGTATCTAGCAGGCATATAGGCCTGTACGATGAAACCTTATCTAGAGGTTTTTCACCTTTCCTTAGGAGGACTAACCTCTGTCGCTTCCAGTCGCGGAAGAACTCTCCTCTCTCAAGGCAAAGATTGAAGCATCGAAGCAGAATCTGGGGTGAAGTTTCGATTACCAACTTTAGGATCTCGTTACTTATCCCATCGATTCCAGGCGCCTTGCCTGTTTTCAATCTTTTGCCTGCTTTTTGCAGTTCACTAAGTGTGAAGAGTTCTTCCTCTTCGACTTTGCAAAAACTCCAGTCCCTTCTAAGGTATGGCTCCGCAGGAGGAAACAAAGAACTTATTATCTTTCTGACTCAATCGGGATTGTCCAGGCCGGGGGTCTTTAGCCTCGTCACTAATTTCTTAGTTACGATTTTAAAAGCCAGACCCCATGGGTCCTTATCGACTTCCTCGATTAGGTCCTTCCAGCTACGGCGTCGCGACTTGCGGATCTCTTTCTTGAGGTCCTTTTTCGCCTCCTTGAAAGCCTCTTTCAGCAAGGGATCTCCCTTAGATCGGGTATATGTCCTTCTTGCTTTGAGGCATTCCTTCCTCAAGGAGGCTAGCTCCTCTGACCACCAGTGCAAGGATTTTCTTACTGGAGTGGCGCCTTTGCGTGGCATTGACGCATTGCAAGCGGTGACTATCATGTTCCTCACCGCTCGCACCTCCCCATCCAGACTGCTCGGCCTCTTCACCCAGCCCAAGTCCTCAATTAAAAGGGCTTCTCTTAGGGACCGGCCGAACTTTTCCTTGTCGAGTCTCTTCATATTCCACGAGGAGGTTTTGCGACTAGGAGCATCCTGTCTTTTTCCTCCTCGTGTGTCTCCCATAGAGACTGAGAACTCAATGTACTGGTGGTCACTTGCGGTATATTCCTCTAAGACCCGCCAGTCGGTTATGCGGCTAAATAGTTTAGACGATGCGATTGTTAGATCTATAATTGATCCGATCGCACCTCGTCTAAAAGTCCATGTATTGCCTCGGTTTACTGCCAATAAGTCGTTTCTGGAGATCATTTCTCCAATACGAATTCCTCTCTTGTCGAGTCTCGTCTCACCCCACTCTGGCGACTTTGCGTTAAAATCACCAGTGATGATGACATCCAGCCTGGATTCTGTGAGGCTCGATTCTAGGTCTTCGATATTGGCTTCGAAGTTTGTCAGTGGGTCGTTGGGTGAGAAGTAGCAGCTATACATACGTATATTAGCCACCTCTATCCACACGAACCCACTGCTCGTCTCCAGAAACTTGTCCACCCGCAATTCTGGGTTGCACAGCTTTATGGCGGCTCTCTTCGCCTTATCCTGATACCAAGGGGCGAGATCGCTTCCTTGATACTGCTCACTGCAGAACAGGATATCGACCTCATTTTCCCTTGCTGTTTGCATTAGGAGCAACTGTGCATCCTTACTTGTATGCAAGTTGACCTGCAAAAATTTTAAGGATTTGCCCTTTTAATCTTTTGCAGTTCTTCTCTGTAAACCGGGCAGGCTCTCTTTCCGGAATCGTGATCCGTCTCTGGCTTTCCCAGGTCCAAGCATGTAAGGCACTTCGGCTTAACTTTACAGCTCTTCGCGAGGTGTCCCTCTCCGCCGCATCTCCGACAGTTTTTGCTTCTGTCGGGGCCTTTGCAGGTTCGGGTTGAGTGTCCGTATGCTAGGCACTTTTGGCACCTAGCTACTTCAACATGCTCGCGAATTGGAGCATTTATCCAGCCGATTTTTATTTTACCAAGCTTTAGCAGAGTGTTACTTTCTGCCTCTGTCAGACGTACCAGAGCAACCTTAGTTCCTCTGTATCGCGGCAAAAGTCGACACTCCATCTTCAGGTCGGGTTTACCCAGCTTTTCTCTTAGTGCTGCAGTTACCTCATCCTCTGAGGTGGCTTCGTCCAAATCCTTAATCTCTAGAGACCTTTTATTCACTAGAGGTGTGACCTCAGCTTTACCATGCAGGGCCGAAGACAGTGCATCTGCAAATTTTAAGGTCTCTCCGCCCTTTTTCACTATCACGAGAACCTCCTGTTTGAAGGTTCTCCTGATTTTCCGGATCACGGTACCCGTATCTTCTGGGTTTACCTTTGCTTTTAGCAGCGGCAAGATACCCTCATAAAGCTTTGGGTCGCTTGCCGTAATTTTAACAGCTTCCGTGCTCCTCAGCTTCAAAGGGGGCTTCGGAAGCTCTTTTTTTTCACCTGAGGGTTTCTCTTTTGGAGTCCGTTTCTTTTTGCTTTTAACAACTTTGAAGCCGTCCCCATTGTCCGCTCCGTCCTTTAAAACGGTCTCAGCATACGAACTGCCAGGACTATTTAAGGGCGCCTCTTTCGTTCCATCTAGCGACTCAGAACCAAGCTGTGGAGCATCCTTTCGCTTAATTCTTTTCCCGCTTTGAGTCGCCCGTTGCGGACTCGCATCTGGGCTTGCACCTTCCCTGGGGCGCTTATTAACGCCCTTTGCCTTATTAGGGCGTGCAGTTACGCCGTCCAGAGCTGTAGTAGTGCTCTTCGTCTGATCTCGAGCTCCCACAGTTGGATGTTGCGGCGCCTGGTCTTTGAACGGCTCGGGGATAAAACGTAAATTCTTACAAATTGTTAAGAACGAACTCTCCAAAACCGCCACGCCATCCTGGATGTCACGACTGACGTTCTTTTGGCGCTTGAATGCCTGGTACACGCTCTTAAAAATCCCGGGAATAGCCAGAAACTGATTTGCGACATTTGATTCGTAGCATGTCAGCTGGCTATCTATTTGGCTCCCTCCAAAATCCTTGGAGCCATCTGCACCGACTATCGGGGCTTGCACCCGATCAGAATCGGTGGTGGGATTACCCTCTTTCGAGGTACCCACTTGGAGTATTTCGTTTAAAATTTTGTCCATTTCATTTGTGTTTTTTTTAATTCTTTGTCCCGTGTCGAGGGATCTGGCCAAGATGGGCCCTGAACCGCCTCCGTTAGTTACATAGACGTTATAGCATTGCCGGAGCATTGATGCGACGTCTATGATATCCAAGGGCACGTGAACATGTGTGTTCGGACGTGGAGGTCGATGTGTCTCTCCAAGATAGCAGGAAGTTTCCGCAAAGGGAGTGCATCCTGGTATCTCTTCACAGAGTTTACCCTCGTGATTATAATATATTATAATAATTACTAATAGTGGATGTTTTTTAAATTACAACTTTTTAACGTTTCGAATTTTTCGTATCTAATTTTATTATTCTTTAAGCTTCTTAAAAAAAATTAAAAAAAAAATTTTTCATTTTTCGCTATATAATTTAATAATAATAATAATAATAATAATAATAATAATAATAATAATAATAATAATAATAATAATAATAATAATAATGGACTTTTAGACGAGGTTCGATCGGATCAATTATAGATCTAACGATCGCATCGTCTAAACTATTTAGCCGCATAAGCGACTGGCGGGTCTCAGAGGAATATACCGCAAGTGACCACCAGTACATTGAGTTCTCAGTCTCGATGGGAAGCACACGAGGAGAAAAAAGACAGGATGTTCCTAGTCGCAAAACCTCCTCGTGGAATATGAAGAGACTCGACAAGGAAAAGTTCGGCCGGTCCCTAAGAGAATCCCTTTTGATTGAGGACTTGGGCTGGGTGAAAAGGCCGAGCAGTCTGGATGGGAAGGTGCGAGCGGTGAGAAACATGATAGTCACCGCTTGCAATGCGTCAATACCACGCAAAGGCGCCATTCCCGTAAGAAAATCCTTGCACTGGTGGTCAGAGGAGCTAGCCTCCTTGAGGAAGGAATGCCTCAAAGCAAGAAGGACATATACCCGATCTAAGGGAGATCCCTTGCTAAAAGAGGCTTTCAAGGAGGCAAAAAAGAACCTCAAGAAAGAGATCCGCAAGTCGCGACGCCATAGCTGGAAGGACCTAATCGAGGAAGTCGATAAGGACCCATGGGGTCTGGCTTTTAAAATCGTTACTAAGAAATTAGCGACGAGGCAAAAGACCCCCGGCCTGGACAATCCCGATTGGGTCAGAAAGATAATAAATTCTTTGTTTCCTCCTGCGGAACCATACCTTAGAAGGGACTGGAGTTTTTGCAAAGTCGAAGAGGAAGAACTCTTCACACTTAGTGAACTGCAAAAAGCAGGCAAAAGATTGAAAACAGGCAAGGCGCCTGGAATCGATGGGATAAGTAACGAGATCCTAAAGTTGGTAATCGACACTTCACCCCAGATTCTGCTTCGATGCTTCAATCTTTGCCTTGAGAGAGGAGAGTTCTTCCGCGACTGGAAGCGACAGAGGTTAGTCCTCCTAAGGAAAGGTGAAAAACCTCTTGATAAGGTTTCATCGTACAGGCCTATATGCCTGCTAGATACGATGGGTAAACTTCTAGAGGATATGGTTCTGCAGAGAATGCAAAGCCACTTGACCGAAGAAAATCGTCTATCCGATCACCAATTTGGTTTCCGTAAAGGCAAGTCCACGGTTGATGCCATCCAGGCAGTTGTGGACATAGCCAAAGCAGGAAAAAACAAATTGGGACCTGGGAAAAAGAAGAGCTTCTGCGCGTTGGTAGCAATTGACATACGCAACGCGTTTAATTCCGCAAGATGGAAAGATCTCATCGAGTCGATGGAAAAGAAAAACATGCCGCCCTACTTGTTGCGAATAATGGATAATTATCTTAGCGACAGGTGGGTTATATATGAGGGAGACACCTGCACTCTCAAGGAAGAGATGGAGCGTGGGGCTCCTCAAGGCTCGAGGGTGGGTCCATTTGTATGGAATGTATCTTACGATGATTTTCTGCGAATGGATCTGCCCGAAGGTGCGGTGATCATCGGCTTTGCGGACGACGCGTTATTCGTGTGCACTGCCGAAAGTGAGGAGGCTCTTGGGACATTGGTGAACGAATGTCTGCGACTAGCTAAAAGCTGGCTGGATACCAGAGGTCTTGAAATGGCCCTGGAAAAGACCGAGGCACTGCTGGTCACAGACAGACGTGGTTATGAGCTCCCACGAATCGTGATAGACGGATTCGAGGTCAAGTGGAGTAAGCAAATCAAATATCTTGGTGTGGAGTTAGATGGGAAATTAAACTTCCACCACCACATGGCTACGGCGTCAAATAAGGCGATCGAGTGTGCGGCTAATCTTTCACGGCTAATGCCAAATGTTGGCGGACCCCGTGAACAAAAAAGAAGACTGGTGGCGAGTGTCGCCCACGCTAAAATGCTCTATGCAGCACCAGCGTGGGCTCCATCCCTGAGGAGTAAAAGATGTGTGACCATCTGTGAAAAGATACTGTCTGCGCAGAGATCGATAACAACGCGTATCATCTCTGCATATAAGACGGTATCTACGAGTGCTGTGCAGGTCCTTGCAAGTGTCCCGCCAGCAGATCTTTTGGCGAGGGAAAGGGAAGAAATGTTTCTCTTTTCTAAAGAAAGCAGTTCCTTGAATGAGGAATTAAGACCAAGCAAGGGCCTGATCCGCAAAGAAGCGAGGCACAGGCTCATAGAAAGATGGCAAGAAAGATGGGATGGTGAGGAAAAAGGTCGATGGACTTATCGCCTTATCCCGGCACTCGCCACCTGGATAAATAGGAAACACGGTCAGGTTTCCTATTACTTGACGCAGGCGTTCACAGGTCACGGGTGTTTTAACTCGTACCTGTGTCGCTTTAAATTACGCGAGAACGAGGTGTGTGCATATTGCCAGTTCCCTGAGGACAACGCGGAGCACACCCTCTTCTCATGCAAGAAATGGGACTTGGAGAGGCGGGCCATGTTCGAAGGTGTAAACAGTCAAGTTACACCGGAGAACATGGTATCGCTGATGACCCAGTCAGAGGAGAATTGGCGGCAAGTCGAGAACTTCATAATCTCGGTTATGTCGAGGAAGGATCTCGACGGCCGCCAAAAAGCGTAATTTAAACAGCTTTTAATTTTGTTCGTTTGTTTTTTATTAATTTATTTTGTGATTTATTTGTCCTTATACATTTTTTAATTGTTTGTGTTTTTTATTCATCTTTGTACAGTTTTATGTTTTTTGAATTTTTTATACGCGTTTATTTTTTCTTTTTTTTATATATCCGTTTATAATTTTATCTTCTGACTTTTTACACTTAATTACACATTTGTTATTTTTAATTATTGTTGTGCTGTTAGTTCCGCTTTATAGTGAAATAGTATTAAATTTTTAACTATTAACGCAGGATAACCGCAGAGAAAAGCAGAAAGTCGCATTAGCGACAGAGTTGGAGCGCCACCCTCGAAGGCTAAAGTCTTACGACAGTTCCGAGGGAGGGTAAAGGGCTCCAGAAGAAGGGTTACGGGTTTTAGTGGGTCGGGCTGGCAGTAGGTCGCCAGTTTATTAAATTTAATTTTTTATAGATTTATTTTTCTTTTTTTTATATTTCCTTTTGTTTTATCATACCAACCCCACATAACCTTGGAGTGCGGAATCCAAGGTATCTGTAGGCAGATTTCCCAAAAGTCCCTAAGCAAAAAAAAAAAAAAAAAAAAAAAAATAATAATAATAATAATAATAATAATAATAATAATAATAATAATAATAATAATAATAATAATAATAATAATAATAATAATAATAATAATAATAATAATAATAATAATAATAATAATAATAATAATAATAATAATAATAATAATAATAATAATAATAATAATAATAATAATAATAATAATAATCCGCAAGTCGCGACGCCGTAGCTGGAAGGACCTAATCGAGGAGGTCGATAAGGACCCATGGGGTCTGGCTTTTAAAATCGTAACTAAGAAATTAGTGACGAGGCAAAAGACCCCCGGCCTGAACAATCCCGATTGGGTCAGAAAGATAATAAGTTCTTTGTTTCCTCCTGCAGAACCATACCTTAGAAGGGACTGGAGTTTTTGCAAAGTCGAAGAGGAAGAACTCTTCACACTTAGTGAACTGAAAAAAGCAGGCAAAAGATTAAAAACAGGCAAGGCGCCTGGAATCGATGGGATAAGTAACGAGATCCTAAAGTTGGTAATCGACACTTCACCCCAGATTCTGCTTCGATGCTTCAATCTTTGCCTTGAGAGAGGAGAGTTCTTCCGCGACTGGAAGCGACAGAGGTTAGTCCTCCTAAGGAAAGGTGAGAAACCTCTAGATAAGGTTTCATCGTACAGGCCTATATGCCTGCTAGATACGATGGGTAAACTTCTAGAGGATATGGTTCTGCAGAGAATGCAAAGCCACTTGACCGAAGAGAATCGTCTATCCGATCACCAATTTGGTTACAGGTACAGGAGAAATCAAGAGCTATGAATAAAAGGAGAAGTTCCTTTCCACCCCTATGGAAGACAGCTATGAAAATACATCTGGAGGTAGTGGAGGAGCAAAAAAAGCAGACTGAAGCTTTAGAGAAGGCCATCCTGGCGATCGAAGCGGCGTATATAAAAAATACTCCTAATGAGCTCAAAATTCGAGTCAATTTCGCTAAGGAGGTCTTCGGGACTGTACGTAGTTCGGGTCTTGCCCTTCGAGCATCAGCGGATAAGCTCCATAAAACACTGGAGTCGCCAGCGGTAACACGAACGGCTAGCTCAGGGAAAGGAGTAAATGTTCCAAAAGCTCAGCCGCAAACACCCCAGTCCAAATTAAGCGGACAGTCCGCTTATGCTCAAGCTCTTAAAAGAGAAGCTTCCACTTCTCCAGAAGAAAGAGCATCCAAGAAAAAGCAGCCTGAGGAAATCCTGGTAAAAGCAACGGCCTTACCTGTCAGTGGATCTCAGGCAAATGTGGAAAATCCCAAAGAAGAGTGGAAAAAGGTTTCCAAAAAACAAAAGAACAAAAAAAAGGTTAAGGAGAATAAAAAAGAAGAGAAAAAAGCATCCTCAAAAAAAAGGAGGAATACGGAGGCTATTCGAATAAAAGTATTCAACGAAGATACTTATAAAGATACCTTCAGGCAGGTGAAGAAGTCAGTCGACCCCTCTGAAACCGGGACAGAAATTCTGTCAATCAGAAGATCAAGAAAGCAGGAGATGCTCGTTATTCTTCGACGGAATCAGGGTGTTTCTAGTTTCAGTAGTAAACTGGCTGAAGCCCTTAAAGATAAGGCAGATGTCTGCCCTATTGTGACTAAAAGGTCTCTAGAGATTAGAGACCTAGACGAAACAACGGAGGTCGATGAAGTCACAGAGGCGGTGAGCCAAACTTTGGGCAGGACCGACTTAGAAATGTCATGTCGACTTATCCCGTTAAGCCGAGGAGAAAAAATTGCAGTTGTGCAACTTCCGGAAGCAGACGCGGATTCTCTGCTAAAGACGGCTAAGGTAAAGATCGGTTGGATAAATTGTAGAATCCGACCAAGGGTAGAGGTGGACAGATGCTTTAGGTGTCTTTGTTATGGACATCTGTCGAAAGCCTGTCAGAAGCCGGACCGGAGTAAGGTTTGCTGAAAATGTGGCTCTCCTGATCATTCCCACAAGGATTGTAAAAACAAACCTGTTTGTTTAACTTGTGTGGACAAAGGGGAGAAGGAGATCAACCACAATCCAGGAACTGGGTCTTGCCCAATTTATAAGGAGGAACTCAGAAAGCTAAGGGCAAGGAATTAAGGTTCCTTCAGGTCAACCTCGGCAGAGGACGCGTCGCTCAAGATCTCCTGATGCAGACTGCCAGGGAGAGAGGAGCTGATGTACTGCTTATAAATGAGCAGTATAAGAAGCATATATACTCAAACTGGTTTCAGGATGCATCAAGGAGATCAGGCATAATGATATGCAACCCCGGGCTTGCCATCGGGAAATTTTTGGAGACAGGTGACGGTTTCGTTTGGGTAGAGGTTGCGGGTGTTCGAATTTACAGCTGCTACTTCTCCCCAAATGATCCCCTTGCAAAATTCGACACCGAGATCCTCTCTCTTGAGGAAAGTCTTAAGACTTGCGTCGGGGATGTCCTCATTGCGGGTGATTTTAATAGTAAGTCACCGGAGTGGGGAGAGAGTCGTCTTGACAGGAGGGGGATCTTGGTCACCGACATGATCTCCGCAAATGGCCTGGTGGTTTTGAACCGGGGCAAGGAGTTCACGTTTAGGAGGGGAGTATCAAGATCTATTCTTGATTTAACAATTGCGACTCCCCGACTAGCCCGCAGAACAAGTGAATGGAGGGTACTGGACGAGGAAACAATGAGTGACCACCAGTACATAGAGTTTTTAGTCTCCGAGGAGAATTCCAGAGGGCGCGTCGCTCCTAAATATGGTAGCAAGAGCCCCTCTTGGAACCTCAGGAGGCTAAACAGGGAGAAGCTGGTGGAATCCCTGAAAAAGTGTCGCGATTTATTCGAGAACTAAACTGGGTGAGGAAACCGGCTTCTTTAAAGGGTATAGTGCGAGAGGCAAGGCGAGTGATTGTACAAGCTTGCAATCACTCTATGCCTCGCCGGCAGAAAAGAAAAACTGGAAAGGGATCTATGTACTGGTGGAATGAAGAACTAGCCTGTCTTAGGAGAGACTGCCACGCAGCTAGGAGGAAGTTTACCCATTCTAAGGGAAACCTCCAGCTGCGGGAAACATGGCATAAAGCCAGGCGGACTTTTAAGCAGGCCGTGAAAAGTAGCCAACGCCGTTGCTGGAAGGACCTGATCGGAGATTCCGAGAAGGATCCGTGGGGTTTGGCCTTTAAGATTGTCGCTAAGAAATTAACGACAAGGCATAAAACCCCTGGTTTGGATGATCCGATTTGGGTCCTAGAAATCATAAAGGCACTGTTTCCCTATGTGGAACCTAGCCCCAGAGAGGACTATACTCACTGCGTAGTACGAGACGAGGAGCTCTTCACGATTGAAGAATTAAAAAAAGTGGCAAAGACGTTAAGAAACGGCAAAGCGCCGGGCAATGATGGCATCCCGAGCGAAATCTTAAAAGAGGTTGTCGCAGTGGATCCACAGTTGCTTCTTGACGTATTTAATACGTGCTTGAAAGCCGGAGAGTTCTTCGATGACTGGAAAACGCAGAAGTTGGTCCTTCTCAGGAAAGGCGATAAACCTCTGGATAAGGTAACATCGTTCAGACCAATTTGTTTATTGGATACGATGGGAAAATTTCTAGAGGGAATGGTTCTACAGAGACTTCAGGAAATCCTGATAGGCGAAAATAGCCTATCGGAGAATCAATTTGGCTTTCGGAAAGGCCGGTCAACAGTCGATGCAATACTCACTGTTGTAAACCAGGCAAAGAAAGTCAAAGAGGACAAGAAGAAAGGATTCTGCGCGCTTGTCTCCATCGACATACGTAATGCGTTTAATTCCGCAAGGTGGGACAATTGCATCGAGGCGATGCGTCGTAAAGGGGTACCAACCTATCTGTTGCGAATGATAGACAACTATCTTAGCAGCAGATGGGTTGAATACAAGAGCGATGCATGTCATCTCAAACATGAAATGACATGCGGAGCTCCCCAAGGATCAAAGGTGGGTCCATTCATATGGAACGTCATGTACGATGACTTCCTTAGAATGGATTTACCTGAAGATACGATAATGGTTGGCTTTGCGGACGACGTTATTATAGTGTGTGGCGCGGAGAGTCCTGAGATTCTGGAAATAAGGATCAACGACAGTCTGAGACGAGCGAAGTTCTGGTTAGATCTCAACGGCCTGCAAATGGCTATAGAGAAGACAGAAGCTTTGCTCGTGACGGGTAAGAGATCCTTTACAGTCCCAAAGATTCGTATAGGACAAACTGAAGTCTCCTGGGGAAACAGTCTGAAGTACCTGGGAGTGACGTTGGATCGAAAATTAAAGTTCGACCAACATGCTAAGATCACGTCACTGAATGCCGCCGACTGTATGGGAAACCTATCTAGGATGATGCCCAATGTCGGTGGCCCCAGGGAAAAGAAACGCCGATTAGTGGCGACCGTGGTTCAGGCAAAGCAGCTCTACGCTGCACCTGCATGGGCTGAGTCCCTAAAGAACCGCGGCATCTCTGATGAGCTACTCTCTGCGCAGGGTGGTTGTGCGCGGAGAGTAGTTTCAGCCTACAGAACAGTTTCAACGAGCGCTGCTTTGGTTCTTGCGAGCCTTCCGCCAGTAGACTTACTGGCGAGGGAAAGACAGGAAGTCTTCCAACTCAATAAACATCGCGCTTCCTCGCAAGAACAACAGAGTAATAATCTCCTCAAAGCGGTTATCCGAAAAGAGGCGAGATGTAGACTCGTTGAAAGATGGCAAGAGAGATGGGATGGGGATCCTAAAGGAAGGTGGACATACCGCCTGATCCCCAACCTCGCCACTTGGCTAGACAGAAAGCACGGAGAAGTTGGCTACTACCTGACTCAAGTGTTGTCAGGTCACGGATGTTTCCGACAGTACCTTCATAGGTTCAAGATTAAGAGAGAAGCAAAATGCGCCTACTGTGACGCTTCAGTAGATGACGCGGAGCATACTCTCTTTCATTGCGGGCATTGGAACCATGATAGAATGGCTATGTTCACGGCAGTTGGCTTTGAAATCAACGTCGATAACATGGTGTCTACCATGGTTCAAAACGTGGACTCCTGGAGGCATATTGAAACTTTCATTATTAAAATAATGGGGGAAAAAGATAGAGACGGAAGACGAGGTTGACCGGAAGAATCCAATGCTCATCGGTGTGGGAGCGTGGGGGGAGGAAAGCAACTAGTTTTTCCTCCCACCCACGCTCCCACATTGTATGGGCGGATTAAAAGCTCGTTAAGGAGTAGGACAAGGGGACAACCACTTGCGAAGTTCAAGGCCTGACGGTAGTACCGCATGTGGATCAAATGTCCCAAAACAAGACGGGAGTGGTTTTTAGTGGGTCGACCAAAACAAGAGCGGTCATCCCCACATAACCTGAAATTCATTGCTCAGGTATCTGAATTCACAGATTTTCCACTTCCGACTACAAAAAAAAAAAAAAAAAAAAAAAAAAAAAAATAATAATAATAATAATAATAATAATAATAATAATAATAATAATAATAATAATAATAATAATAATAATAATAATAATAATAATAATAATAATAATAATAATAATAATAATAATAATAATAATAATAATAATAATAATAATAATAATAATAATAATAATAATAATAATAATAATAATAATCCCCGCCGATGGTTGTCCACTACCGAACATCATCGATGTCTTTGATGTGCTGGGAGAAGTGGATGCTTATCCACTGCCAGACATGATTGACATCATGGATATGTTCGGTAGACCTTGCCGTGGTGGCGGGGCTTTTCACTAAAGGGCAACCAACAGGGTGGTTCCCTGATTCTAAAACCAAAAAAAAAATGAATGAAATGGATAAAGATTCAAATAAATTACTCCAAGCGGGTACCTCAAATGAGGGTAATCCCGTCACCGATTCTGATCGGGTTCAAGCCCCGGTAGTCGGTGCAGACGGCTCCAAGGATTTTGGAGGGAGCCAAATAAAAAATTCTGAGGATGTGGGACTTAGCAGATTCGAAGAAAATGTTTTAGAACAGGTCGATCTGATCCCAATAATACTGGATAGTATGTGGCGTGCTTGCAAAAAGCAAAAAAACATTAGCAAGGATGTTAAGGATGGAATGGTGGCAATGGAGAAGGTGCACGAGGTGCTTTGCAGAAACCTGCGATTTATACCTAAGCCCTTCATTAGCCCAAGCAAACCAAGGTCGAATCCTGAAACTCCTAGATCGATGTCGCACGCCACATCCAGCGAGAGCAAGTCCATCGACCCAAGGAAGCGCCCTAGAGAGTTTGAAGGTCCGGAGACTGATTCTTCTGTGACCACTCCCAAGGGTAAGAGGGTTAAGAGCAAGGAGACCAAGGCAAACCCTACTGTTATGGAGACGGAGGTGAGTAAGGCTGCTTCGGCCAGGGTTGCTTCTTATTCGGAGGCAACTGTGGCAAATAAGCCTGAAAACGAAAAAGACTTTGAAACTGTCTCCAATAGGAAACGGGAGGCCCGTAAGAAAAAGGCCTTGAAGAAAGCGGAGGAGAGGGAGCGACTTCAGAAGCGCCCCCCCAAAATTAGAACAACGGAGGCAATAAAAATTGTGGCCCGGAATCCAGAGACCTACCATGATCTCATAAAACTGGCAACAACTTCGGTAAAGCCAGAGGAAACTGGAACAGAGATTGTGAAAATTAGGAGAACTCTTAAAAAAGAGGTTCTTGTTGTTGTGAAAAAGGGGGGTGAAACTTCAAAGTTCGCTCAGAATCTTACCTCCGTTCTTCTGGACAAGGCCGAGGTTACGGCTCTTGTCAGTAAAAAGACCCTCGAAATTCGGGATCTTGTCGAAACAACTTTAGAGGAGGACGTTTTAACCGTCTTAAAGCAGAAGTTGCAAAAGCCCGAATTAGAGGTGACTTGCCGACTTCTGACACGTTTTGGTGGTACGAAAGTGGCACTAGTACGCTTGAATGAAACGGACAGCGAGAGTCTGCTTAAGCTGGGCAAAGTGCGTATTGGCTGGATAAATGCATCCATCCGAACGCACTTAGAAGTGACAAGATGTCAAAAGTGCCTAGCCTATGGACACGTGACCCGAATTTGCAAGGGCCCCGACAGAACAAAAAACTGTCGGAGATGCGGCGAAGCGGGACACTTCTCCAAAAAGTGTACTAATGACAAGCCAAAGTGCATAACGTGTACAGATTTGGGAAAAAACGGAAGTCAACCATATCCCTGGAAGAATTTCCTGCCCGGTTTACAAGGAGGAACTGGAGAAACTTAAAAGGGCAAATCCTTAAAGCTCCTTCAAGTCAACCTGCATACAAGTAAGGATGCACAGGTGCTCCTGATGCAAACAGCTAGGGAAAATGAGGTGGATATCCTGTTCTGCAGTGAGCAGTATCAAGGAAGCGACCTCGCACCTTGGTATCAGGATAAGGCGAAGAGAGCCGCCATCAAGCTGTGCAACCCAGAATTGCGGGTTGACAAGTTCTTGGAGACAAGCAGCAGGTTTGTGTGGATAGAGGTGGCTAACATACGTATGTATAGCTGCTACTTCTCACCCAACGACCCGCTGACCACCTTCGAAGCCAATATAGAAGACCTAGAATCGAGCCTCATAGAATCCAAGCTGGATGTCATCATCACTGGCGATTTTAATGCAAAGTCGCCAGAGTGGGGTGAGACGAGGCTCGACAAGAGAGGAATTCTGATTGGAGAAATGATCTCCAAGAACGATTTATTAGTTGTAAACCGGGGAAAAACATGGACGTTTAGACGAGGTGCGATCGGATCGATAATAGATCTAACGATAGCATCGTCTAATATATTTAGCCGCATAAGCGACTGGCGGGTCTCTGAGGAATATACAGCAAGTGACCACCAGTACATTGAGTTCTCAGTCTCAATGGGAGACACACGAGGAGGAAAGAGACAGGAAGCTCCTAGTCGCAAAACCTTCTCGTGGAACATTAAGAAACTCGACAAGGAGAAGTTCAGCCGGTCCCTAAAAGAATCTATCTTAATTGAGGATTCTGGTTGGGTGAGGAGGCCGAAAAGTCTAAATGGAGAGGTGCGAGCGGTGCGAAATATAATCGTCACCGCTTGCAATGCGTCGATGCCACGTCGCAAAGGCGCCTTTCCAAGGAAAAAATCCTTGCACTGGTGGTCAGAAAAACTGTCCTCCTTGAGAAAGGAATGCCTCAAAGCAAGAAGGACATATACCCGTTCTAAGGGAGATCCCTTGCTGAAAGAGGCTTTCAAGGAGGCGAAAAAGGACCTCAAGAAAGAGATCCGCAAGTCGCGACGCCGTAGCTGGAAGGACCTAATCGAGGAGGTCGATAAGGACCCATGGGGTCTGGCTTTTAAAATCGTAACTAAGAAATTAGTGACGAGGCAAAAGACCCCCGGCCTGGACAATCCCGATTGGGTCAGAAAGATAATAAGTTCTTTGTTTCCTCCTGCAGAACCATACCTTAGAAGGGACTGGAGTTTTTGCAAAGTCGAAGAGGAAGAACTCTTCACACTTAGTGAACTGAAAAAAGCAGGCAAAAGATTAAAAACAGGCAAGGCGCCTGGAATCGATGGGATAAGTAACGAGATCCTAAAGTTGGTAATCGACACTTCACCCCAGATTCTGCTTCGATGCTTCAATCTTTGCCTTGAGAGAGGAGAGTTCTTCCGCGACTGGAAGCGACAGAGGTTAGTCCTCCTAAGGAAAGGTGAAAAACCTCTAGATAAGGTTTCATCGTACAGGCCTATATGCCTGCTAGATACGATGGGTAAACTTCTAGAGGATATGGTTCTCCAGAGAATGCAGGGCCACTTGACCGAAGAGAATCGTCTATCCGATTACCAATTTGGTTTCCGTAAAGGCAAGTCCACAGTTGATGCCATCCAGGCAGTTGTGGACATAGCCAAAGCAGGAAAAAACAAATTGGGACCTGGGAAAAAGAAGAGCTTCTGCGCGTTGGTAGCAATTGACATACGCAACGCGTTTAATTCCGCAAGATGGAAAGATCTTATCGAGTCGATGGAAAAGAAAAACATGCCGCCCTACTTGTTGCGGATAATGGCTAATTATCTTAGCGACAGGTGGGTTATATATGAGGGAGACACCTGCACTCTCAGGGAAGAGATGCAGCGTGGGGCTCCTCAAGGCTCGAGGGTGGGTCCATTTGTATGGAATGTATCTTACGATGATTTTCTGCGAATGGATCTGCCCGAAGGTGCGATGATCATCGGCTTTGCGGACGACGCGTTGTTCGTGTGCACTGCCGAGAGTGAGGAGGCTCTTGGGACATTGGTGAACGAATGTCTGCGACTAGCAAAAAGCTGGCTGGATACCAGAGGTCTTGAAATGGCCCTGGAAAAGACCGAGGCACTGCTAGTCACAGACAGACGTGGTTATGAGCTCCCACGAATCGTGATAGACGGATTCGAGGTCAAGTGGAGTAAACAAATTAAATACCTTGGTGTGGAGTAGGATGGAAGGTTAAACTACCACCACATGGCTATGGCGTCGAATAAGGCGATCGAGTGTGCGGCTAATCTTTCACGGCTAATGCCAAATGTTGGCGGACCCCGTGAACAAAAAAGAAGACTGGTGGCGAGTGTCGCCCACGCTAAAATGCTCTATGCAGCACCAGCGTGGGCCCCATCCCTGAGGAGTAAAAGATGTGTGACCATCTGTGAAAAGATACTGTCTGCGCAGAGATCGATAACAACGCGTATCATCTCTGCATATAAGACGGTATCTACGAGTGCTGTGCAGGTCCTTGCAAGTGTCCCGCCAGCAGATCTTTTGGCGAGGGAAAGGGAAGAAATGTTTCTCTTTTCTAAAGAAAGCAGTTCCTTGAATGAGGAATTAAGACCAAGCAAGGGCCTAATCCGCAAAGAAGCGAGGCACAGGCTCATAGAAAGATGGCAAGAAAGATGGGATGGTGAGGAAAAAGGTCGATGGACTTATCGCCTTATCCCGGCACTCGCCACCTGGATAAATAGGAAACACGGTCAGGTTTCCTATTACTTGACTCAGGCGTTCACAGGTCACGGGTGTTTTAACTCGTACCTGTGTCGCTTTAAATTACGCGAGAACGAGGTGTGTGCATATTGCCAGTTCCCTGAGGACAACGCGGAGCACACCCTCTTCTCATGCAAGAAATGGGACTTGGAGAGGCGGGCCATGTTCGAAGGTGTAAACAGTCAAGTTACACCGGAGAACATGGTATCGCTGATGACCCAGTCAGAGGAGAATTGGCGGCAAGTCGAGAACTTCATAATCTCGGTTATGTCCAGGAAGGATCTCGACGGCCGCCAAAAAGCGTAATTTAAACAGCTTTTAATTTATTCGTTTGTTTTTTATTAATTTATTTTGTGATTTATTTGTCCTTATACATTTTTTTAATTGTTTGTGTTTTTGTTATTCATCTTTGTACAGTTTTATGTTTTCAATTTTTTATACGCGTTTATTTTTTCTTTTTTTTATATATCCGTTTATAATTTTATCTTCTGACTTTTTACACTAAATTACACATTTGTTATTTTTAATTATTGTTGTGCTGTTAATTCCGCTTTATATTGAAATAGTTTTAAATTTTTAACTATTAACGCAGGATAACCGCAGAGAAAAGCAGAAAGTCGCATTAGCGACAGAGTTGGAGCGCCACCCTCGAAGGCTAAAGTCTTACGACAGTTCCGAGGGAGGGTAAAGGGCTCCAGAAGAAGGGTTACGGGTTTTAGTGGGTCGGGCTGGCAGTAGGTCGCCAGTTTATTAAATTTACTATTTTATATATTTATTTTTCAATTTTTTTTTATTTCCTTTTGTTTTATCACACCAACCCCACATAACCTTGGAGTGCGGAGTCCAAGGTATCTGTAGGCAGATTTCCCAAAATTCCCTAAGCAAAAAAAAAAAAAAAAATATATTATAATCACGCGTCCAATAATAAATTTAATTCACTTGGCGGGTTTTTTGAAATCTACGAAATTCACCAAAAAAACTAAAATTCTTGAATTCTGTAAATTTTTTTTACATTTTTTGGAAAAAAGTAGCATTTAGTAGCTTTTTGACAAAATAAGTAGCAAAAAGTAGGCTTGACCAAAAAAAGTGAAGAAGTGTGTCACTTCGAAGCCTGACTAGTATACTTATAAAACAACAATTGCTTAAACTGGTTCAATTTTAAATAAAATTATTTAAAACTTAAATAGTTTTTTAAATAAATAATTATATATGAAAGGGAGAGTCTCCAGTTGTGAGACTGAGAGGAATAATTTCAATCAAAGAAGAAAGATTGAAATTCATCTTTTAGTTAAAAAACTTTCAAATATAAACAAAAATTTCTCTTTATTATACGTGAATATTCGTATATTAAAAATAAAATGTCAAAATAATTGTTAAGCGGAATTTTCTTCTCACTTTAAAATTTTATATTTTTCGGCATAATTTTCAAAAATATTAGTTTAAAACCTTCTGAATTTAAATTAATTTGGAAAATTGCAACTGTTTTCAACTAAAAAATTTTCTAAGTTAATTCTAATTATTATTTTGATGGAAGTTATTCTAAAATTCAATTATTTAATGAAATTAGAAAAGGTATTGTTTCAAAATTCATTGTAAACAAGAATTTTTGTAATAATTCTAGAAAATATTTTTCTAGTAATTCTGATTTGTAATAAAAAAGAAGAAGAAAATGTAAAATTACGCTGCAAATTATTTCCTTTTCTTTCCCAGTGTATATATTTTTATCCTAAATTACTCTAAGTACAGGGATTAAATGTTAAACATTCGACATTCGAACTACGAGAAAATATTCGAACAGCTCTGTTCGAATTATTTTGCACAGCTCTAATATTCTTACCATGAACTATCAAAATATGAAAGGAACAATACTTTGAAGTTCACTTTAGAAATAATAATTCTGCGAAGTATTTTCAGTAAAAAACCACGAAATATAAAGCATGATGCAGCCTCATTGGCATGTCGAAAATTCGACATTCGAACTAGGCGATGTCGAATGTCCAATTTTCGACATTCGAACTAGGCTAGTTCGGATGTCGAATATTCGACATTCGACATTTTGGCGCCCCAAAACCGAACTGAACTCGATTCGGTTCGAATTTTGCACAGCTCTAATTTAATTTTTATTAAAATTTAATTATATTAACAAAAATTTGTTAATATAAAAATTCTTTTAAAAAAAATTTCTTTTCTAATAAATATTCTTATTATGCAAATTTCTTTGCATTAAGATTGCCATCATTTATAAATTATTATTAATAACAATTCGGTAAATGGTAATTTTTTTATACGATACCATGCAACATTAAACATTCTGCTAGACAATAATTTCAATAATAATAATAAGGTTCAATGAATACATTCTAAATCATAAATTCTTATAAATGAGAATTTGTGAGAAAAAAATCCTTAGATATAAAAAAATCAGACAAATAGAATTTCATTTCAATGACACCCCTTTATAAAATTATAATGATGACAAAAGTAAAATTTGAGTATACGTAAATTGTATAAAATAAACATGTTACTAAATTAAGATTCATAAAAATTTTATTTATATTACACATATTTTAAAGGAAACAAAAATTTGTTGGTGTAAAAATTTCTATTTTTAAATATTCATTTAAATGGAAATAGTCTGCAAAACAAAAATGATTTAATATAATTTTAGACATACAACAGTTCTATTAAATAAAGATTTTAGAAAATAAAATTTCAAGGAGATAAGAAATGAGAGACTTAAGATTTTTAATGAATAAAAAATATTTCAACTGAAAGTCTTGCAAAAATTAAAAAGTTATAATTAAAAGTATGTTTACAAATTAATTCTGTAATTGGAAAATTTGTCTAAAAAAGCATTTAGTCAAATTATATTTACATTATATAAAATATCAAAAAAACAAACATTACTCTTAATAACTTTTTGAAAATGTATAAATTTTTGAAGAAGACATTTTACCAAATATAAATTTGTGTAAATAGTAATTTACTAAAATTAAATTTTAATAAAACAAATATTCCGAAAAATAAAATTTTTTTAAAAGAATGTTCTACATTTTAAATATTGGGATAAAGACACAATCTGATATTTACATTGTTTGATTAATTATATTTTCTTTAAAAAATAATTCTATTTAATATAAATTAATTGATTTACAATTTCTCTTTTAAGGGATTTTGCACCAATCAAAATTTGTATTCCTGAAAATCACTTAAATCAATAATTATATTATTTTCAAATTACTTGTAATGGAAATTTCTTTAATTAACAATTGGTTTGTAAGAAATTTCGCACATAAGTAATTTGTAACATAAACTAATTTTAGACATTAACGTTTCTCTTAAAAAATCATTCTTTTATGTAAAATTCTACCTTGTGAATGTTATGTGTAATCAATTGTGGGGAACAATCATGCGCCTCATTTTTTGACATTCGCAGAATTTGTAATTAATAACTTTATATGAAGAAAAAGCAGACGTAATCCTGGTGAGTGAATCAGACGAAGAAGACGCATCCACAAGCAAAGAGCCGTCTACTAACAAGAACGTTACTGTTGAAAAGAATCGACCAATAAATAAATTGAGAAGTAAATATGGAGAAACTTAAAATTTTTTTCTAAAAAATTATTTTTCACATACTTGTGTATAACTATATGTAATTACTATGTAATTACACAGTACGATATCTTTTTATGGAAGGTTCTTTTTTTATTCGTAGAGTTGATTATATTATTTACAAGTAAAATACTAACTTCCCAGTAAGAAATTGTCAATCAAAATGACAAACTTATTTGATTGCGTTAAAAAAATTTGATCTTAATTTCTTTAGTTATCACTATCAAATTAAATTGGTAGATCGTGAAAATTAAATAAATTTTTTAAATGATTAAAAACTAATATATAGCTATAAATCGTCAAAATTTCGTCAATTTTAAAAATTATCAAAAAATGGTCAAAAGGTGGAATGTGTTTTCTTCAATTCAAGTTGTCAATTTGACGAAATTTTGATCATCAAATTGATGAGTCATTTCTGATTGGGTTTTATTTATTTATTGTTTAAAATTACAGGTGTTATGATAAAAAGAAAAATACATCTCAGTGCCTATCAAGAATTTAAAATAAAAAAATTAAATTAAATAATTAAATTGAAAGAATCCAAACTTAAAATTGCACAAAACAGGAATGAAATTCTCAATAATATCTCAGATGCATTGAAAGATCTAACTGAACAGTCAAACTTGTATACAACATTTGTTCTGTCCCATTTTTTAGATGAATCTTTATAAAGTCTAATTATAGAATTGGAGTTTTTATTAATAAGTGGAATCGCAGTAAAATGAAACTCTTTGCGAATATTTGACAACTTAAAAAAACATTTTTTATTGAACGGTAAACAAACCTTTGGGATTTGACTGTAAATACTAATTTTATTTCGATTATTGTTATTATTATTATTATTAACCTGAGAAAATTTTATATGGTTTATACGAATTTTTATATGTTGTGACGAAGTAGTTTCGTCAAAGTTATTTTTCTTTTAAAGTTTTATTACTTCTTTACGTATTTAAATTTATCATTTTCGCGCGTATTTTTGACTACGGTGTATGGGAGATGAAAACTCCCCTTTATACTAGCCGGCGCGCTTTGAAATCTAGCAGACGACAAGAACACGTTTGAGTTGTTGATATAGTTGAAATAAGTAGTTAAGAGAAAAAAGAGTGTTTTATCGAAATATGAAGATTTTGTAAATGGACAAGGGAAGCGAGGGTGAATAAAGATTTTGTAAGAATATTACTGTTTGGACGAGTAATAAAGAAGAGTTGTAAAAAGGAAATATAATTGTGGAGTTCTTGACTTTATTTATCTTTATTAAACTTGACGAGAAACCTTCTCTTGGAATAAATAAAGTAAGTACGTTTATTTATCATTGAAAGTCGTGTCTCAAAAGGTTAAATTATTCCCTTATTAACCTATATTTTCTAACGGAATCTCCTTTGAGAAAATTAGTGAAATTGTTGTTACTTGGTCGTGTTATTGAATATCATATCTTTTTAATTTTTGTTAATTTTTATAAAAAAAAATTAACTAGCGTCTGACTACCTCGTTGGTAATGAACAGATTTTTGACGAGCAAGGGAAATATAATTTATTAAATTTAATATGACTTTTAATTTATTATTAAAAGAGTCGTCATAAAATTTGGCGCCCAACGTGGGGCACATTTGTTGGGAAATTTTTGAGATACGACAAGAAATCATTCTATGCTTTTTAACTTGTGAATTTTTGACTTGAATTTTTTTGACATGTATTTTTTTTTTGATTTGACTTGGGAGAGGAGAAGAATTTATATGTATTTCTATATGTGACTTGGGAGAGGAGGAGATTTACATGTAAATTGTTTTCTTTATTGTATGTGACTTTGGAGTGGAGGAGATAATTGTGTAAAATAGAAAATTTTACTCTTGAGAATTTTTGTTGACGGCATGGCGAGAGACGCCATAACCTCAATTTAGACATTTTTTTTTGAAGTTGAATATTTCGTGTAATGCCTGGACGATTTCAATAATTTTAATTTTGTTAGAATCAGTGAATTTTTCTTTATTTTTCGCGAGTGATAAATAATTTTTGCCATTGTTATTTAAATAATTAGCCAACACGTGCTTGGTGTTGAATAAAATTATAATAGTCACGTGACATATAGCGCATGCGCATAGTGATAATTTTTCGCATCATTTTTCAAATTCAGTTTCGTTCATAGAAATTGGCGGTCAGTGGAAAATTTCGACTAGGGAAATTATCGCGCATGACAGAAATTAATCACGTAGGCTCGAAAATATCACTCATACAGAAATTGACAAGAGAAATTTGACTTGGGAAAGGAGATGAAAATTTCTGTCGCGAGACTGTGAAAATTTTAAAAGGGACCAGGGCCGTATTAAATGGGAGACGTGCCCCCTTTTTGTTAGTAATTAACAAATTTTCAAAATTTTTATCCTTTTTGAGTTGAATAAGAATAGAATTAATTAAATAAATTATTGAATAGTTTCAGGACCGTATATAGTGTGTGTTAGGCCCTAAAAATTAATTTTTATCTTTAATGATTGAAAATTTTTCAAATTTTTTTAAATTGAATTGAAATTAATTTATTTTGATTTGTGATAAAGCGTGTAAATTTAAAATTGCCCTAATTTAAAATCAACTAGGGTAATAAAACATTTTTTTTGACATTTGAAATTGTTTAAAATATTTTTTTTTTACAATTGAAATGGCTCACGCAATAGAGAAGATGATAGATTATAAAGAAAGAATGGCAATACTTTTAGATAGTCCCGAGATAAGAGATATCTGGACATCTATTATTGCCATGCCAGTAGGACAAATAGTGACAATGTTACTTGCAAAACAATTGTCGATTGCAGGAACATTAGAAGTGTTGAGAGAAAGATTGTTCCGAATTGAATTAAGAACAATTTTTACAGATGAATTAGACATTCCTTTTTGCCAAGAATATGACTGTGGGAATTCAAGTAAAATTTTCCTTCTTGAAGCGTATACACCACCCAAGAAGGAAGAAATTCCCAATGTTTGCCAGACAAGGGGTACAGGAGTGACAAGTGATAGTAGTGAGGAAATTGACAGCCCTAAAATAATGGATTTAGGTAATTTGGGTGAAATTGACAAAAATCAAGAAACGTTATCAGGAAGGAGGGAGAATAGTTTAATGTACAGTAGACAAAGTCCCTTAAATATGAGTCATACACCAGTAATGACTACAGCTAGTATCCCTACTACCTCGATTTTGACAACGACTTCCCATACACTTCCTTCACCAATTACTACAACGGTCATGACTACACCCCAGCCAATTATTTCGGCTACAATGGCACCAAATGTCATTAGTTTACAACAATCGGTTTCAAGACTCAGTATTAGTCCCGAAATTAGACAGTTTATTAAATTAAATAAACAAATGACTAATACTCTTATACCTATCGATGAAAATAATGACTACATGGGATTAGGAAATAATTTTGAATGGCCACCAAATGATATGAACCCTCAATTAAAAAGAGAAAAAGTCCAACATTATTATCAAAATCAGAATTTTGAAAATAATGACAAGATAGATGTTTCTCAACCCATTCAAAATAAAACAAGAGAAAGCAAATGTGATAGAAATATTCCTCAACCAGTACAGACAAATAAAAAAATTCTGTCCAAGGGGGGAATATCAAACAACGACAGTAATAGCGAAAATGACTCTGACAAATCCGACAAATTTTTGACTAGGGAGAAAAAGATTTCTCAAAACAAAGACAAGTACAAACGACGAACTAATAAAAAATATAAAGAAAAGAATGTACGAAGGACATTATTTACGGATTCATCAAGTGACTCTGACTCGGACATTTCTAGTGAATCGTCATTAAAATCAGACAAAAGTATAGCAATTAATAGGTCAAAAACAATTAAAACGTTAATTAATTGGGATGTTAAATTTTCGGGAGATGACAATGCTGACCCTGAAGATTTCCTCAACAGACTAGAAGATTGCAAAGATTGTATGGTAATTGACGACGATCACTTAGTACATTCAATTCCCAGTATTTTAAAAGGACAAGCAAGTCGTTGGTATAGGACTATCAGACGAGAAATCGACACATGGAAGATGTTCAAGAGAGCTTTTCGACGTGAATTTTTAACAACAGTCGACGACGACGAGGTAATTGACGAACTCAGGGCTAGAACACAAGCAAAAGGAGAAAAGATTTCTTCATATTTGACAAGTTTAAGACTAATAATGGGACATTTAAAGAGACCATTATCAGTCAAGCAACAAGTTAAAATTGCTTACAAAGGCCTTACGCCTACTTACCGCAGACAAGTTGACTCATCGAGTCTAGAATCACTGACTAAACTAGAAAAAAATTTACGACAATTTGAAAAAGTTAAAGACTTGGACGACAGATATGTTCCCCCACCATCGAAAGACAAAATGCGTTTTCCAGCCGCTGCATTCCATGGTACCAAGAAGAACGATAAGACACATGGGACCAATAAAAATGAAAAGAAAGTAGCAGCAATAGAAGACGAGGGAGTTGTTGAGACAAGTGAAGGAGAGAAGAAAAGTAAGAAGAAGAACGAAAAGAAGAAAAAGGACAAGAAGACAAAAGGGGAGAAGAAAGTTGAGAAAACTGACGAAAAAGTCGACGCTCTCAACCAAACGACCCCCACCACCAATGTGACACCAACACCAACTCCAAATCCAGCCATGTTGTACGCAGCGATGATGTCAGGAAAATGGAAGAAGAAGCAGCAAAATAACTCCGTTAATACTGCTGCAGGTCAAACTGGTCCAACAAATAATGCAAGTGCACCAACCCCTTTTTATGGTGCATGTTTTTCTTGTCAGTCAGTGGGACATAGGGTGTCGGAATGTCCTTTAAGAATATGTTATGTGTGCCAACAACCTGGGCATATTGCAACACATTGCCCTAGCAGAGTAAAGCAGACAGAAATTTGTCTAGTTTGCAAAACTCCGGGGGTAAATTTCTTGACTTGCCCAAATTGTATTAATGTGAGAAACGCTTTGGGAAACGGCCCATGGGGGGCGCTGTCACTGCCTGTACCCCCCACCAACCCCCCTCAGACCCAATAATTACTGTTTCTTTTGACAAAGAGAAAGTTACAGTAATTGGGAAAAATAGGGATAAATTAGACAAAATTAAAGGTTTAAATTCATTCCCTATTAATGAAGGTGCAACATGCAGTTGGGACATGGGTGACGGGATAGTAGACGACAAGAGTGGAGAGGTACCACTCATTTGGAAAGAAGATAAAATAGGAACTGAAGAATTAAATGAGAAAAACTCATTCAAACTATTGACATGGGATGAAGGAGAGAGTAAGAATGAGAAAGGCTCATTTAATTTTTCATTTAGGGATATTGAGGCCAAGAGTAGGGATAGTGATCCACTTTATAAGCGGAGTTTAATTGAGGGGATGAATGATACTGATAAAGGATCAGTATCAATGTTCCAAGGGAGGGGAGAGGTTGTGAAGGGCACAACTGACCCATACCTTGATATTGACCAGGATGTAGACGGAAGCCGACTGGAAAATCGATATTTCTTTCGAATGCACATTGGCAACAATTCTTATGAGGCACTATTTGACCCTGGAGCGATGATATCTGTGATCAGCGACAGAGTGGCAGAGCCATATAGGAACCGACTACAGCCATGCAATACCTCAATAAGGAGTGCGATTGGCGGCAAGACAGAGACAGCAGGGTTGTTAAAACTGAATATAACAGTTGACGGACATTCAAAACAGTTTGACGTTAAAGTTCTCAGTTCAGTTACACAAGACATCATTCTGGGCATCGACTTTTGTAAAGCTTGGAATATGGAAGTTCAACTTGGACCTGGTCTCTGGAGAGTATTTGATGGTGATTGGCATGTATTCTGTGTCAAAGATGTTATTGAGGGGGAGGAAGAAATTTATGCTGAATGTGCTGGTATCTCGGCGTTGACGGACCATCAAAAGGATATTATTCAAGACCTGGTGAGAAAATTGGTACTACCACCATCGGAAGAACTACCAATGACCAACTTGACTGAACATCACATCAGGGTAACTGACGAAACCCCCGTCCAACACAGACAAAGACGTATGTCGCCGATAATGATTACTTGGTCTCAGAAAAATACAGCAGAACTGTATAAGAAAAAAGTAATCGAGCCATCATGCAGCAATTGGAGGACAGCTCCAGTTTTGACGCCTAGAGGGAATGGTGACTTTCGACAATGCTTGGACTTCAGAGACGTTAATAAGGTCACAATAAAGGACATGTACCCATTGCCGACCATTGACTCTATTTTGGACAAATTGAGAAAGGCCAGATATATCTCAAAAATTGACTTGACGCTAGCCTATCACCAAATTCCATTATCCCAAGAGAGCAAAAAGTATACAGCTTTTGCTATCCCCGGATCAGGACTTTGGCAATACTGCCGAATGCCTTTTGGACTTGTGAATGCTTCAAGTACATTCCAGAGACTGATTGACTCTCTTTTTGGACCAGAAGTTGAACCGTATGTGTTCGGATATCTTGAGGATATCTTCATCGTGACGGACAACTTTGACGAACATATAAAAAGATTGGAGTTTGTATTAGAGGAACTGAGGAAAGCAAATCTGGCTGTTAATCCTGACAAGTGTGAATTTGGATGTTCACAAGTCCGATATTTGGGATATTTATTAGACGAGGAAGGATTACGACCAGATCCAGAGAAGACAGAAGCAGTACGAAGCTATCCACCACCTACAAATGTCAAACAACTAAGAAGATTTCTAGGAATGGTTGGATGGTATTCTAGATTCATTAAAAATGACAGCGAGATCAGATTGCCACTTTTTAAGATACTGCATAAAGGACGACCATGGGAATGGGGAGACGAACAACAGGAAGCCTTCGACACTTTGAAAATAAAATTGACGACAGCACCAGTACTCGCTCGCCCTGACTTTAAATTGCCTTTCACAATCCAGTGTGATGCAAGTAGTTATGCCCTTGGCGCCGTTCTGACTCAGGAATTTGATGATGGAGAACATCCAGTGATGTATATCAGCCGAGTTTTGACTGGTGCTGAAAGGAACTATTCTGTGACGGAAAAGGAGTGCCTAGCACTACTTTGGTCTATAAAAAAATTCAGACCTTACATTGAAGGATATAAATTCAAGGCCATTACTGATCATTCAGCTTTGAAGTGGCTGAAGAATTTAAAGGATCCGACTGGAAGACTCGCAAGATGGGCTTTGGAGATGCAGAACTGGGACTTTGAGATTATTCACAGAAAGGGTGCATTAAACCAAGTTCCAGATGCATTATCAAGAATGACCGAAGATGACGAATTGATTGATGCTTTCGAGACGATTGAGGATCAATGGTACATCAGACGACGGGAAATGATCAGAAAATTTCCAAACAGATTTCCTGGTTGGAGAATTGAAAATGACCTTTTATACCGTCATCGTAGTGATCCCTTGCTCCTCCCTATTATTGGTGATGAAGACGGATGGAAACTGGTTGTCCCAGATGAACATAGACTAAGGGTGTTAGACGATGCTCATTCTATTCCATCTATGGGACATTTAGGAGTGGAGAAAACATATGACAGGGTTGCAAGAGAATACTATTGACCAGGAATCTGGAATGACGTTCACAAATTTGTGACTCATTGTGTAAAATGTCAATTACACAAAGTATCTCAAGCCGGACCTGTAGGAATGATGGGACAGAGAATAGTCGAAAAACCATGGGCAGTAGTTGCAGCTGACACGATGGAATTCCCACCAAGCAAAAGTAAATGTAAATATCTTGTTGTTTTTCAAGACCTGTTTTCGAGATGGATCGAATTGAAACCTTTAAGATCTGCAGATGGGAAATCTGTGACTAAGGCGTTCGAAGAATTGATCTTATTCAGATGGGAGACTCCAGATTTCCTTTTGACTGACAATGGGAAAGAATACGACAACAAGACTCTCAAGGAAACACTTGACGAATATGGGGTGAAACATATTACCACACCACCCTATCACCCTCAAGCTAATCCTGTAGAGAGAAGTAATCGGATTTTAAAGACCATGATATCTACATATATTGGAAATGATCATCGAGACTGGGACCTGCATGTTCATGAATTTCGACATGCAGTCAACACCGCCACTCAAGCTGCGACAAAGACATCTCCCGCATTTTTAAACTTTGGTCGACATCCTCGACCAGTGAAAAGTTTAAGACGAGAAGTTGAGAGTAGAGACAAAGTACGAAAAATTTCACCTGAAGTATGGATAGACAGGGTTAAAAGACTTGACGCATTACACGACTTAGTAACAAAATTTATTGACAAGGAGAAAAATAGACAGACTGAGTATTATAATAAAAACCGACATAAAGTTGACTTTAAGGTTGGTGATTTAGTACTTAGAAAATCGCATAAACTATCAAGTGGTGCACAAAAATTTGCAACAAAGTTAGCTCCTAAATTTGAAGGTCCATTTGAAATTATTAAACAATTATCTCCTTCAGTTTTTGTATTACGTACCCAAGACAGTCGTAGAAATCCAAAAATCCATGTCACAGACCTAAAGAAATACTTACCCAACTAATTTAAAATACAATTTTGACTAATTATTTGATTACTTTTAGGTTTTGACAAATTGACTTGGGTGAAATCGACCGTTAAAGTGGAAAGATACCGAGAGAAGTGTGAGAAGGGGAAGTGGAGGACTAGAGTATCTGGAAGACGATCACCTTACTACCATCAAACGAATATGTCACGACGTGGGATATTACGTGGCAAAGCTGCACTCCGACACCAACCAATGGAGGAATTCCAACCTCCTAGAAATTTGTCGGAACCACCATCGATATTGGACTTCCCAATTCATGACTCTGGTAAGAGAAGACCACTGAATATGACACATCAACGTGCTGGAACTGACCTAGGGAAGGAAGATGTTGATGAAATTTCGACAATAGATGTAGTAGATCCAATTTCATTACCAAAGGCAGAGAGAGCTGAGACTATTTTGCGGCGTAAAGAAAATGAGAACTGGGCAGAGTTTGGGAGCAGACTTGCTGTCGAGGAACTGGACAGATTCGTGAAGTCATTAGACCCAAAAACTTCTGTGACCATCGAAAAATTAAAAGAACATCAATCCATCGAATTGAATGCCAGAAAACATGTTATCACCAAAGAAGATCTAGTTAGTCTAAATGATGATGATATTGACGAGGCTCGCGCAATAACTCCTCCTGGACCACCGACGAGAACCATAACTGGAAATCCTAATTTGACAATAGAAGCAGGGAATTCTAGAGACACTCTCCTAACAGTGACGAGGGAAGCCTTACCCAGAAAGACCACCGGTGTAATGTTCGATGACATTGAATCGATCCCCACCGATCCAACAGTTGACCCTCCTCCAAGAGTCTGTCAAAATTGTTGGAGGAAGGGTCACTATCGAGCGAAGTGTCCAAAGGAGGTGACTGAGGCCAGTTGCGAAAACTGTGGTCGAAAATTCGAAACAGTGGCTACTTGTCCACGTTGTGCTGCGGGTTACCGGAAATTCCTACTTAGAGGAAAAAAGGGTAATAAGAAAAACCTTCAAATGACAAGGGGTGAAAGTAAGGTGGAAGACATAGATAATGTGCCAGTGAGGCAAAGTAGGGAAGGAAATCCACTTCTGCCTCCAATATGGACAAGGGAAGTCAATTTGGGAGTAAATGTAGGAGGATATGGTAATAATTATCGTACATGGCAGATTCCAAAAACGCCATCTCCAGCTATATCGAGAAATCCATCGACTGAGTCATTATTTGACGAAAATATGACTGCAACACCAGTAAAAATTCTTGATAATAACATCGGTTCAGGAAAACTCCCGATTTTTGATGAAGGAGATTCTAGTGAACCACCTGCCTATAGTGAAGTTGAGCCGAGGAAGGAACAACCATCTGACTTGATTACCGCTATCCGTGAGATTACGATGGTGATGGAAGGATTACCTGTAGAAACCATCAACATGGCTATTCGACAATTAATTCGGGAAAGGGAGAAGGAATTAGACAAGGACTAAGCAAAGTAAGAATATCAAAATTTTTTTTGTACGAAATGTGACTAAAGTTAAGCAGCACTACGAAATTTTCTTTTGTTTAATTTAAGATGTAATAATTTGATTTTGTTTCTTCATATTATATTCAGATTACACGTCGACCTTTTTGTTGTATGGAAGAATGATATTTTTTTTTTGTTATTAATAGTAATTTGAACTATGAATACTAGTTTTTTTTGTTGTTTTGGAGACTTTTAGTTTCTTTCTTTTTTTTTGTAATTGGATCTACAGATGGTAGTTCAATTCCTAATGGGGGAGTGTTGTGACGAAGTAGTTTCGTCAAAGTTATTTTTCTTTTAAAGTTTTATTATTTCTTTACGTATTTAAATTTATCATTTTCGCGCGTATTTTTGACTAC
Source organism: Leptopilina heterotoma (assembly GCF_015476425.1). Taxonomy (NCBI): domain Eukaryota; kingdom Metazoa; phylum Arthropoda; class Insecta; order Hymenoptera; family Figitidae; genus Leptopilina; species Leptopilina heterotoma. The sequence continues at coordinate 229,473 of NW_025111003.1, forward strand.
GGTGTATGGGAGATGAAAACTCCCCTTTATACTAGCCGGCGCGCTTTGAAATCTAGCAGACGACAAGAACACGTTTGAGTTGTTGATATAGTTGAAATAAGTAGTTAAGAGAAAAAAGAGTGTTTTATCGAAATATGAAGATTTTGTAAATGGACAAGGGAAGCGAGGGTGAATAAAGATTTTGTAAGAATATTACTGTTTGGACGAGTAATAAAGAAGAGTTGTAAAAAGGAAATATAATTGTGGAGTTCTTGACTTTATTTATCTTTATTAAACTTGACGAGAAACCTTCTCTTGGAATAAATAAAGTAAGTACGTTTATTTATCATTGAAAGTCGTGTCTCAAAAGGTTAAATTATTCCCTTATTAACCTATATTTTCTAACGGAATCTCCTTTGAGAAAATTAGTGAAATTGTTGTTACTTGGTCGTGTTATTGAATATCATATCTTTTTAATTTTTGTTAATTTTTATAAAAAAAAATTAACTGGCGTCTGACTACCTCGTTGGTAATGAACAGATTTTTGACGAGCAAGGGAAATATAATTTATTAAATTTAATATGACTTTTAATTTATTATTAAAAGAGTCGTCATAATGTTTATCAATAAAATCCAAAGGATAGTTATTGTTTTTTAAGATGGATCTTATCTTCTTTAAGTTATCAAAATGAAACTCTTTGTTGGACAATGAAATCGCTCTATCAACCAGATTGTATACAATATTCTTTTTTTGTTGGATTGGATGATCTGAAAAATAATTAATGAGTCTATCCGATGAAGTCGGCTTTTGATACCAATTTGTGACAATTTTGTTGTTTTTTCTAGTAAGTTTTAAATCAAGAAAATTAATTGAGTTATCCTTTTCTTTCTCAATAGTAAATTGTAATTTTTGATTGTAAGAAAGATTTTTATTATTTAAATTACTTAACAGGACATCAAAATTTTCCCCTTAAATTATTCTTTGAGTTTTCATTAATGTCAAAAGTGTAGATAAAGAAGACTCTAGGTTTTTAATAGAATTTACAACATCTTTTTTGCCAATGTTTTCTGTAAAACAGAAATTAGGGCCAAGAGATGCAACTTCCACCACTTCTGAAGGAACTTCAATATCAGTCAAATTTTTATACCAAGAATCGCGGCTAAATTGAGGTTTATTAAGTTGTTTTTTTGTTAATGTTTTTAGTTTATTTTTATGAATGTTGTTATTAGAATTTAAAATACGAGTAAATTTTATCTTAGAAAACTCAAAAAATCTTTCGCGATACAGGTCATGAAAATTAGAATTTACAATCTTTTCTTTATTATTATTCAGACATTTTTGTAAAAAAGCGACATGTAAATGAATATCATTGATTTCGATGTTAAGAAGTTTTTTTAGGTAGGATACATTTAAATTAAAAAAAGATTTTTTACAAGACTTACTGTAGAAAGAAGTAGTGTTTAGACGTCTTTGTATATTAATAATGTGTTGAGGAAAGACGCCGTTATTTCTGCAGCTCAAGAGAAAAACTCTTTTTGAAAGTGCTGTTGCCAGTTGTTTGCTAATAGATGTCCATTTCTTTAAGAGACATTTGAAGTGTGTTCCATATTTTTCACCAATATATGTGAAAAAGGAAGTTGATGAAGAATGTAAGTCTATCTCCGATCCAAGACTCAAATTTATTGAGTGATAAGCGTTAATTCCTTCCATAATTTAATTGTTAGTAGTAAAATAAATGATCATGGGAAGGTGAAGAATTAAAAAAATTCAATGTATCGTCAAAATTGCGACGTTTCGTTGGCTAAGGTTTGCCAACCTCATCAGGCTAAATTTATTTAAACAGAATTATACACATTTTTTCAAAGATATTACAAATTCAGATAGGCGGCCGTTATTAGGGGCTTAACTATAAATTTTTAATAAAGTGTTTTTTAAATTAAATTAAATTAATCAATTAAATTAAACCATGTTACAAATTTAATAAAAATATAATATAAAACCAACAGGTTCAATGAAATTCTTAAATGTGTCTTTTTAAATTGAATTTTCTATTAAATATATATCCACAAATATCACATTCGTATTCCTCTGGATGCGTGTTATTTTTATATGAGTTGTGTACCATTCTGCGTTTGTTATGTATTCTTTACATAATGGACATGTTTTTCCACCTTTCACGTGTACATAATTCATGTGCCTTTTAAAAAGGTCTTTTCGGCTAAACGATACAGCACATTTTTGGAACCTTATTTTTCTTTGCAATTTAAAATGTATTTGCTCATGTTTCTTTAAGTTGTGTTTAGCCGAAAAGACCTTTTTACAGATGGGGCACTGATGATCGGTTATTTCAATTTCTTCGTCTTCTCCAAAGACGTCCAACAAACGAGGCTCTATTCTTTCTCTTGGCGCAGTCTTTAAAAACAAAAAAAAGATTGGCAAATGTATATTATGTGGCCAGCACGGTAAGTAAGACTTTTTTGGTAATGATGTAATTTTCAATACGAGCTGTCGTTAGTGCGGCGTAGGTGAGACGAAGACGAGCCGAAGTCGCACAGGCAGTGAGTATTGAAATCATCCGAGCCTAAAAATTGCTAAGTGCGAGCCGCATACGCTATTTTTTTGCCATTGATATGAAAAAATGAAACATTTTAAATTTATATTATTAATTATATTATAATTATAATATATATTATTAATATTATACAATAAAATATCGTTTACATTACATTACTTTACATTACATTACATTATATTATATATAAGTAGGCTTGATGGATTCTGTAAAAAATTCTACTGTCATGCAGCTTACATCTCCAACTTCTTCAAGACTTAGTTGAAGTGGCAGCGAGTTTGAACTTATCAAACGAATTTTTCGTAAAATTTTATAAATCACCTGTAAAAAGGAAAAAAATTTTATCACAATCTAAATACAATAATAAAATCAATCAATTATTAAATTTTGTTCTGAAAAAATAAGCTGCTCAGTCGAATACAATTGCGTCTGATTGTGAGAGGACTCGAGCCCCTAATAACGGCCGCCTATCGCGGGACTTCTGCCGTTAGCGCACCTAAGTCCCGTGATAGGCGGTTTCACAAACAGTTTAAATTGCCCTATAAAACATTCCTCCAATATCTAAATAAAAATATTTTTTTCACAACAGTCAAATATATATGCTTTAAGAAACTGCAAAAGAAAAATCAATTTTTTGAAAATCATGACTAGGTATAACCCCTTAACCCCTTGACTGTGGATGACGTGTATACACGTCATGGCCCGAACAAGAAAACATCTTAACGTATATTCGCAAAAATTTTTACTCGGGGGTTTTTGGGGTCGCTGATCACGATTCTGAAGTCAGATTTTCAAAATAAATCATTTTTCATCCAAAATGGCCGCCAAAAATTTTGAATAATTTCAAAAGTGGATAAATTCTTTTAGAAATTCTTACTCAGGGGTTTTTGGGGTCGCTGATCACGATTCTGAAGTCAGATTTTCAAAATAAATCATTTTTCATCCAAAATGGCCGCCAAAAATTTTGAAAAATTTCAAAAGTGGATAAATTCTTTTAAAAATTTTTACTCGGGGGTTTTTGGGGTCGCTGATCACGAATCTGAAGTAAGATTTTAAAAACAAAAAATTTTTTATTCAAAATGGTCGCCAAAAATTTTGAAAAATTTTAAAAGTGGATAAATTCTTTTAATAATTCTTACCATTTAAACTTTGAAAAGCTAATAACAGATTCGTAATCAGCGACCCCGAAAACCCCCGAATAACGAATTTTAAGCGTATTCAATGAATTTTTCAAAATCGTGTCCGCCATTTTGGATCCGCCATTTTGAATTTTAAAAAACTAATGTCAGATTCGTAATCAGCGACCACGAAAATCTCCGAGTAACGATTTTTAAGCAAATCCAATGAATTTTTCAAAATCGTGACCGCCATTTTGGATCCGCCATTTTAAATTTTTGAAAACTAACACCGGAATCGTAATCAGCGACCCCAAAAACCCCTTAGTACCTATTGTCATGAAAATTTATTTACAAGAAGGTCTTACACATTTTGGGACCATTTTGTTATATTTTAGCTACACACTGAAGGGGTTAATTATTAAAATAAATGTTTAAATAATGTTTTAATATTAAATAAATGTTTTTTCTCTCCGTGCGTAAGTTAATTTTCCCCTATCGCGAACCCCCTCTACCTAAAAAAACTTCAGTAATAACACATGCGCATAGTGGTGCCAAGATGGCTGACATAAAGTGAATAAACATAACTTGTTCAAACGTGTATTTTGAAATGGACCGCCACGCGCAATAGTTTACTGCGCAACAATTTCCCCTTACACGGTAATTCTCTATTAAGTTAACCCCCACTATAATTAACTTATGGGAGATTCTACTGTATCTGAAATATGTAGTTGGTTTCTAAGCTGAAAACATCTTCACTGTTTAAAGCAGAAATTTATTTTGATTTAAAAATTATAACTATTCTCTAAATAAAGATACAAATTTTTATTGTTGTAATCAGTTATAAATTGTTAACAGGTATTAAATATGTTTACTTTGTTATAATGGTAATTCAACATTTAATCTATGAATTAAATTATTATTGTTCAATTGTGTTAACTGGTTCAGCTGCATAATTTATAACGATATTCTTATTTACGTTATCTGTGAAAGCGTCGTTAGCTGTAGGGGAGTTTTCAGCTTTAACCAAGTTTCGAGCTTTGAGCGAGCTTTAAGCTTGCCCTGTCGTCTGCTATCAGAAAGCGCCAATTTTGTGCATGCAAAAATTCCTTGGGGCCCTCTTAAAGGGAGTTTATTTCTTAATTCATGAATGTTAAAGAAAACAATAGGTACACGGAAAAAATTTTTTGTGAAAAACAAAGTCCTTTATAAAATATGCGAATAGGTTAAATGGTATGGAATAGGTTAATTGTGCATTGTTCTGTCGAGTTTAGTTTAGTGTTTCCAACAATCTGTAATAGCACCAAAAAATTCAAGTGTCCGTCTGCTGCAGTTGTGTCACACTACTATTGCATGACTTACCGGATTTCCCGATGAAACTCTTGCGTTTTACGTTTACTAATTTTGATAAAAAATTATTTTTAAATAGTGCTTTCGGCACTTTTTTTATTCAATTTAATTTATAGTATATAAATTTACAAATAATAACCGCCTAGGTTGTTATTAGGTGAAGGACCTCCCGATACTGGTATACCTACACGGCTCGCCTACGAGCGTAACAGGGTGAGATACGCTCGACCATCGTCAATGACCAAGATGTTCTGGTCACCTGCCGATTTCCGCAAGGTCGGTAAGAAACCATTGCGGACCCTCGGTCGGGGCCGGGACCATTCAAATCCCTAACGGCTCTGCAGGCCGCTTCCCGAGTTGGCACCACAACTCACATGTCGGACGGAGGTACTAGGACAGTCGCGATGGCGCAAAGCACCCAAACAGACTATCCTATCCCATTCACGTCCTAGCCTCAAGCAATGTAGGCTTTCAACCACTGCCACCAAGAGGCCAACCCAATGACCGGTTAGAGACGAGTCTCCACGGACATCCGGTCCCCATGGTACCGTTTAGTACTCTGGTAAGAGTACCGATAAGGACTCTTACCACCCTCGCCTCGGCAAGCAACTGAGGTATCCCAGGTTTGTCACACCCGCAGGATTGAAGTCCCCCTCTCGGATGGCCATAATATTCGACTTGCCGCAGGCCTGACGGCACTGCTAGCTGGGGCTTCGGGACTTGCCAACCCCCGTGAGTAATTAAATTACTTCTCCCCTGAAGGACTGAGGCCGCACCGGGTTTGTCACTCCACACAACCTGTAAGGCTTCAGAAATAACCTCCACCTCCCCTGATGCAACAATGACGTCATGCCCCATTGCCTAGGCAGGTTAAGGTAACTCGGGGGTACCAGGGCCCGTAAGAGCTTTAATTATCCACTCTCCCTTTGAGTAACTTAAGGGTTGCACCGGGATTGTTGATTCCTGTGGGACCTTGCCTCCCTGTTGCGACAGTAAAATTAGGCCCAATGGCCTAGGCCATGTCATATGTAATGTCATATGTAATAAACTTTTTCTAAGTCCACAATATCGAATCGTCCAAACCCAACTTATATCTTCAATAGTAACAGAAATTTTCAAAGTTCCCGTGCGCATTGCTTTTTTAATATCTATAAATATTAATATATACGCTTTCCTTCCAATGGGATTTTTTCTCTTTTTCGGCTGCATCTCGGGGGGAGAAATCGGCTCAAAATTTTACCTCAATTCGTCTAAACCGAACTCATATCTTGGAGAGCAGAAAAAAAATTATATATAATATATATATATTATATTATATTATATTATATTATATTATATTATATTATATTATATTATATTATATTATATTATATTATATTATAATATATTATATTATATTATATTATATTATATTATATTATATTATATTATATTATATTATATTATATTATATTATATTATATTATATTATATTATATTATATTATATTATATTATATTATATTATATTATATTATATTATATTATATTATATTATATTATATTATACTAGCTGTCGTACCCGTCTTCGACGGGTTTTAGTTTCTACTAATATATTTGAACAGGTGTCTACCAATTGGGAATTTAATTTGACTGGGAAAAACTAATAATTAGTTACCATTAACTATTTCATTATCAAAATATTACCATTTGAATCAGTAAATGACTTTTTCTATCAAATACTATTTTCATCTAATTCAGATTTACAGAACAGTATTTGTCAATTTGTAGTACTTTATGCGTTCGTAGTATTTTAATTAATGCATTTATAATTAATACTAATTTTCCACCAGCTTTTGGAGTTATATAAGAGTCTAATTTGAACTAATTGTATCGCAAGTATTCCCCACGTTACGACTGCTAAAATCAAAAATAAGACCTATATTGTAATCTGAAAGTAGGTCTTAAATTTTGACAAATAAAAATATTACATCAATAGAAATTAAAGCAAAAACAATTTTTTAAAAATGAATTAATATAATAAAACTTTTTTTAATTAGATAAGAAAATTCCCGATTTTTCTAGTCGAATTAAATTCCCGGCTATTTCTCGGGATACCTTTGCGATTAATAGACACTCTGTTAAATGTATTAGTAGAAATTATAACATGTTTTTGATTCCCACATGGGAAATCTACATGGGATCCACTTTTATAAAGAAAACCATATTGATTCCTATGTAAAACCGTATGGTATAATTTTTCCATATCCCTATTAAAAATTTCCACATGGGATTTTACATTTTACCAGTTTTTGCGTAATGCCCGGATAGAATTTTGGAAAGCAACAACATACCCCAAACATTTCTAAAATTCAAGAAGAACAATTTTAATTCATAAATAGGAATTTGTTATTTATTTTCAAAGTCATTTCTAAAACATTTCTTGAATTCAAAAAAAAGAAAATTTTGATTCATAAATCCCAATTCATAAATCTTAAGGACTTTCTGTGTCCCAGTGCCCGCTGAAGACAAATTTCAGTATTATTGATACTTTTACTGTATACCCTTTATATTGAACATAAATATTTTATTTTCTACGTTAAATATGATAATACATACTATGAAATTTTCAAACTTAAAACCTGAAAATATCACTATAGAAATTGTTTGCAAACTCTCACGTTAATTGATTTTAGGAAATTTGTAATCGGCATCAAATTCATGACTCTAAACTTTTTAATAAAATAAATGTAATAAATGTAATTTAAAATTTAAAAACATCAATCGATATCACTACCAACTTAATAAAAAATTGAACAATATTCAACAAAAAAAATTAATTAAAAATTTTGTCGAAAATCAAAAATATGATTTTGGCTTAAAAATTCGGATTAATTATTTATATTTCATTTTTATAGTAAAAATGAGTTGTATTTACATTAAAAAGTAGCTACAAAAAGTGTCACATCAATTTGACAAAAATTTAAAAAAATTGCATTTTTTTGATTTTTTGAATTTTGTGAAAAAAGCTATAACTTTCGTTCAGCTTAATATTTTTCAATCGGATATGGCTATAAATTTAAGTTAGACTCAGACCAAAGAGACTGTAAAGTTTCGTTTTAATCGGTCAAGTAGTCTTTGTGTTTATCCCGGACAAAATATTGCGTACAGACATACATACATACATACATACACACAGACATACATACATACATAATTTTTTTACTGTCATTTTTGGAATTCTTACTACTCGAATAGAAAAACTAAACATGAAATTTCAAATTCTATGCAATGTACAGACAAAAGTCTGATCTTATTTATAAAGATTATATTATATTATATTATATTATATTATATTATATTATATTATATTATATTATATTATATTATATTATATTATATTATATTATATTATATTATATTATATTAATAATATATATATAACCGACAGATTGGCTCAGTCGGATAAATGCCTGGCGTTGGTGGTCGTTTAAGGACCAAGGGTATAAGTATCCTTGTTTCTCGCCCACTTGGCTTGGTATTTTTCCGGCACGTGAGACAATCTGAGCGGGAGGTTTGACGTCGAGGTATAATGATGTGCACCGTCGATTATTGTCCGGTACACACCATTAGAACTCGACTGTCGATAAACCGGTTGTACTCAGAGAGGTTTTCTACAGTTTCCCTCTTCTCTGGCGAGAAAACCCATTGATGGGTGGTCCAGGTGTAATGCGAGTACTCCTAATAAAGTCGGCTGTAGACGCAAATTAGGTTAATATATAGAAAATTTCTAAAAAGTAGAATGGTTATGCTTAATCCAAAAAAGTATTTCTCGGGGACTCTTGTCGAAGTGCGTAAGGCCAATAGGGCAGGAGTATAAACAATAAAAAGGTCAAGGTAGGTCCAACGTCAGAAACAAGTTACATTTGACCTATATTCAAGTCAATTTTAAGGGCAATTTTAACCTACAGGTCAAAATTACTCAAAATTTCGGTCAATTTTAAGGGCAGATTAAACCTACAGGTAAAAAACTAACAAACTAACCCCTCTGCCCTCAAAATTTAAGTCAATTTTAAGAGTAGTTATGACTTAAAATCAAAAATTGACAAACTTATCGCTCTGCTTTCAAAATTAAGTTCAATTTTAAGGGCAGTTTTGACCTAAGCGTTTTAACCTAATTGCGTTTTACTGTGCCTGTAAAATTTATGTCAAATTTAAGGGCAGATTTAACCTACAGGTCAAAAATTGACAAACTAATCCCTCTGCCCTTAAAATTTAGGTCAATTTGAAGGGCAGCTTTAACCTACAGGTAAAAAATTGACAAACAATTCCCTCTGCCCTCAAAATGTAGGTCAGTTTTTAGGGCAGTTTTGACCTTAACGGAAAAAATTGACGAACAATTCCCTTTGCCCTCAATTCTAAGAGCAGTTTTCATCTGCACCGCAAAAATTGTCAAAAAAACTTCCTCTGACCTGACCTTTCCTTAAAATTTAGGTCAAATTTGACATATTTTTTAACCTACACATGAAAAAAGCAAATTAAATAGGATTTTTTAAAAAGTCGTTCGCTTATATTAAAATTTGACGGAATTTTCGACCTATTGGTTAAAAGAAGTTTGACCTAAATTTCAATATTAAGTTTCAATCAATAGGTCAGTTTTGACCTACACGTCAAAAATTGACAAGAAAATTCCCTCTGACCTACTGTTTCCTCAAAATTTAGGTCAATTTTAAGGTCAGTTTTGACACAAGTAAAAATGAAGCCCACAAACGTCTATTATTTTACGTCGAAATCTTTAGTCAATTTGGTATTTTCATTTACTTACAGGTTATAAACGGACAAATAAGGGTCCGTCCATAAATTACGTAAGACGTTTAGGGGGGGGAGGGGGGTCAGCAAGATCTTACGGACAATAGTAAAAATGGCGCTAATGTATGTAAAATATCTTACGAGGAGGGAGAGGGTCAAATTTACCCAAAAAATGTCTTACGTAATTTATGGACAGCCCATAATGTCCCTTACATTACGTCAACCTTTATGTCAACTGCAGGTAAAAAGGGGCCCAATTATACTTTTGACACTGAGAAAAAAGAATTATCAAATTTACTATGAGGAGTGTCAAGCTTAAAAAAGTTGACACTATAATCACTTACGTAAAGTAGAATTCTCTATTAGTTATCTTTTTTTAATATCTCCTGTTATTATTTACTCTAACTCATTACTATGCCATCATATTAAGATAACATGATTTTAAAAATTAAAATAAATATTAAAAATAGTTAGGGGGTTAGCGCGAAGCGCGCAGGGGGGCAAAGCCCCCCTAGTATTATATATATATATTCTATAATATATATAATTTCTTTTTTCTTTTTTATATATAAGTTATATAGTATGGGGTCTCGTCTAGCTGATTAGAGGTATCCCTAAGCCAAGGGCTGAGTCTCAATAGATCGCCGCGTGGTAACTGCTCTGCCGAGTACAACACCCCGCCAGGTACCTAAGTCATATACAAACGATTCCGAGTCGCGACATCGAATTTGGTATACCCATGACCGATTGCTAGAAGCCAGGCCGTTATACTGTGAGATCCCGTCAACGATCCGCAACTCCATACGGCAAACAGGGCCAGTGCGATGACCGGCCAAAGACCGATCACCTAGTAGTGTCACATTGTTTTCAGCCTTTCGACTCACGAAACTCTTAAAAATATCGTTGCCTCCTTTGACTAGAAACGATACGGCCTTAGAGGCGATCAGGCATAATCCCACAGATGGTAGCTTCGCACCACCGGCCGCTTGAAGCCTCACACCACTCTTTCACGCTTAGTTCTAGAATACCGTGACACCCTGGATAAAAATCCAAAGGCGCACGCCTTCCGCCTAACCGAGTAAGTAAAGAAACGACGAAAGTAGTGGTATTTCACCGGCGATGTTGCCATCTCCCACTTATGCTACACCTCTCATGTCTCCTTACAGTGCCAGACTAGAGTCAAGCTCAACAGGGTATTCTTTCCCCGCTAATTTTTTCAAGCCCGTTCCCTTGGCAGTGGTTTAGCTAGAAAGTAGATAGGGACAATAATAATACTTTATCGTTTATCATCCCATTCTGGTCTTTGTTGATATGCCGTACCCTATCCTTGGATATATCGGCATTTTACTTCTGCGTCCTAGTTCCTTGTTTTCGATATTCCATAGATCTCACAGCCCCACAAAAAAAAGTGTCGTGCGCGGCAGACCAGACTAGTCATTTCCTATGTATTTTGACGCGCTGAACACGAATCCGAAGTCCGTTTTGCTCCATCACGTCAGGATTATTTTCTAACCTCAAAAAATCTGTCGGATTTTGAGAGGTAGGCTATTTTTTCTTAAATTAATGGATTTACTTCAAACTTAGTAACTAGGGGTTTTTTGGGTCGCTGATGACAAATTTGAAGTTAGATTTTCAAAATTCAAAATGGCGGCTCCAATATGGCGGACGAATTTTTTAAAAGTTAATGAATTTACTTCAAACTTGGTAACTAGGGGTTTTTTGGGTCGCTGATGACAAATTTGAAGTTAGATTTTCAAAATTCAAAATGGCGGCTCCAATATGGCGGACGAATTTTTTAAAAGTTAATGGATTTACTTCAAACTTGGTAACTAGGGGTTTTTTGGGTCGCTGATGACGAATTTGAAGTTAGATTTTTAAAATTCAAAATGGCGGATCCAATATGGCGGACGAATTTTTTAAAAATTGATAGATTTGCTTCAAACTTGGTATCTAGGGGTTTTTTGGGTCACTGATTATGAATTTGAAGTTAGATTTTCAAAATTTAAAATGTTGGCTCCAATATGGGGACGAATTTTTTAACTTTTGATGGATTTACTTCGAAGTTGGTATCTAGGGGTTTTTTGGGTCTCTGATTACGAATCTATAGTCAGAGTTTCACATTTTGAACCCCCTGCACGAAAAAAATGTCTGTGCACCGCTTGTCTCACTTCCAGTGCAGTTGGTGCAGAGGTTGTCCGATGGAAGTGCGTTTGCTGTCTCTAAAAAGGGCCGTATAAGATCCCTTTTCAAAGTGTAAGATTTGTACTGTAATTAAGGACCATTGGTGCACATATAGAGATAAACAGTGCACAGAAATTTTTTCCGTGTGGCTGCTCCGAAAGATTTTTTGGTAGAGTGTTGTGTAGCGGGAACTGTAATTTTTTTGTTCTGTAATGAACTACTTTCAAGAACTGACAGTTGGGTCTCATTGCATCATAGTGATCAATTCGGCAAATGCACAAAACTTTTTTCATTGAGGTAATAATGTGACAATAAGATGTAAAAGTTAAATAATAAATTTTTAAGCAACGAGATAAAAAGGAACTTTAATATCCTCTATCCTTCACTATCTTATTCCTTAAAAATACATTGTTTACCTTGTACGCTCTGCACTTTTATTGTGTTTCAGCACAATATTAATCCTGCTGCTTCGATAAATGTAGTAGGCGATGACAACTGCCCCGAAAGGGGATGTGTAGAATGATTCGCCTCCTGTTTATCGAAGTAACGAAGCCAGCGTAGGCGCGCTGCCCTGCAGGGGGACGTTAAGGTTTGAGGATGATGCCTTAGTGTGTCCGACGACGAGTTGACTTTGTCCTCGTCAAAGTCGGAAAGCTCTCATACTTAGGCCTGGGGAGGTATGAGGGTTATCACCCCTAGGACGGCGGACTCACCTGCGATCGGGCCAGGATCCCTAACGTGCAGGTTTTCACATAAATCATGGCTTCTCAAAATCAAAACAATAATAAAACTCCAAAGGCTTCAAAACTTAATTTTGCAGTAACAACTTCGGAACACTTATGCGACAGCAATGCAGATGCATTTTGTTACATATGTGGACAATTCGATGTCCCCAAAAATCGTAAATCAATAAATGAAAATATCAAACAGATCTACAAAGATTATTTTGATCTTGAGATAACCAATCAGGATAAAAATTTTGTTTTACACAAAATTTGCAGTTCCTGTTACACAATGTTAACTCGTTGGAATTATAAAAAAGAGGATAAACTAAAGTTTATAAAGCAAACTTTGTGGGAAAAACCATTAAATCAAAAAGATTGTTATTTTTGCAACACCAATGTGCAAGGATATAATAACAAAAATAAAAAGAACATATTGTATGCTAATGTCCCACTGTAAAAAAATCAGAAATTTCATGCAATCTACCTTCTTCTCCCAAAACCTTGGAAATTGACAGTTATGCTCCAATTCCAATAGCGCATTCAACGGAAATGAAAGAAAACGATGAATATATGAAACTAGTTTTGGATAAAATTAGATACCGAGAACACAACTGACAAATTTGTGGAGATTTTAAGATTTTAAGCATACTACTTGGACAACAATCAGGTTTTACAAAAACACCATGTTTTCTGTGTTTGTGGGACAGTAGAGATCGAGCAAATCACTACATTAAAAAACAATGGCCAAAAAGAAATTCTTTCGAACCAGGTTCAAAAAATGTAATAGAAAATCCCCTAATCGACCCTTCAAAGGTAATAATTCCATCCTTACACACGAAACTTAGGAGGAATGAAACAATTTGTCAAAGCCTTAGATAAAGAAGGAAACTGTTTTAAATACCTGGAACAAAAGTTTCCAGCAATATCTGATGCGAAACTAAAAGAAGGGGTTTTTGACGGACCACAAATTCGCAAATTGTTAAAAGATGAGCAATTTATCACCAAGATGAATAAAAAAGAGAAAGCCGCATGGCTTAGTTTCAAAGCAGTTGTCGAAAATTTTCTAGGTAATCACAAGAGTGAAAATTGGGAGCAAATAGTTAGTGATATGATTAAAAATTTTGGTAAGTTAGGATGCTTAATGAGCATAAAGATGCATTACTTAGACTCGCATCGGGATCGATTCCCTGAAAATTTGGGAGATTACAGTTAAGAACAAGGAGAACGATTCCATCAAGATCTTAAAGAATTTGAGCGTCGTTATCAAGGAAGATGGGATGTAAATATGATGTCCGACTACTGTTGGATGCTGAAAACCCCTAGTTATCAAGTTTGAAGTAAATCCATTATCTTTTAAAAAATTCGTCCGCCATATTGGAGCCGCCATTTTGAATTTTGAAAATCTAACTTCAAATTTGTCATCAGCGACCCAAAAAACCCCTAGTTACTAAGTTTGAAGTAAATCCATTAATTTAAGAAAAAATAGCCTACCTCTCAAAATCCGACAGATTTTTTGAGGTTAGAAAATAATCCTGACGTGATGGAGCAAAACGGACTTCGGATTCGTGTTCAGCGCGTCAAAATACATAGGAAATGACTAGTCTGGTCTGCCGCGCACGACACTTTTTTTTGTGAGGCTGTGTCTTCTTTTCGATGTTTTTGTTTTTCATTGCTTGTCTGTTGCTTCTTTGCTTATAGTAAGTACAACATTTATCTTTTGCATTACTTTATTTTAGTACTGTACTCTTTATATAGCGTCCCCGTTGTGGAATCAGTTCTTTTATGTTGCTGTTGCTCACCACTGCCATGGTGTTGCCAACGGTAGGAAAAATTAGTGTGAACAGAGTTCTCTCTTGCTACCCTCTTGCTCTCTCTTGCTACCCTCAGGCAACTTGAGGTTTCTTTTTAATCTGCAGACTCAATCGTTTTCAGTGTCTCCTTCTTCTTAAGTGCCAGAGTCGCAAATATTTCCGTTTCCGGAAAAATTTCCTTCGTCGGTAACTGTGCCTCACTTGGAGGCCAGTCTTGTCCTATCTGTCCCAATCTACTAGCTTGCCTTTCTCTCTCAGTCTCGAATAATATACAGTCGAACAGAAGGTGCTTGCTGTTGTCCTCCAGTCCACATCTACACTTCGAGTCCTCCTTCAAGTTCAGTTGTTTTAATTTTGCTGCAAAGTCACCATGTCCTGACAGCACTTGTGTCAAATAAAAATTTGTATCGAAATAAAGCATTCTTAGTCTTGATTGTATATCTAGTAAAAATCCAGAAGTGACTCTGCCCTTGCTGTTCTCTGTCCATGATTTCGCTCCTGGCTTTATTCTGCATCGATTTTTCTCCACAATCCAGTACTAGTGGCTGATTCGAGATCACTATCTCCTCTCCAGCTCTCATTTTATAAGTTTGGCATCGCCTCATTATTTCCAGCCTTATTGGGAGTTCTCCTGCGATAACTTGAGCAGCCTCTAACGATATAGAATTATATGCCTTAATTATTCCGATTAGCGCAAATCTTTGTGCTGATCCCAACTTATTCCAATGTTTTATATTTATTCTAACATACCAACTTGATGCTGCATATGTTATGTTAGCCAGAAAGAGACCCTTATAGATGGTCCGTAGTGCTTTAAAGTCGAGGCCCCATTCCCTCTTAGCCACCCTTTTTAGCGCCGCAAACATCACTTAGCTGTTCCTGTATCTCTCCTTGACCCTTACATATCTCTGAGAAAGATAGTCACGAGCCAAATTTAAGATCTCAACACTCGTACCCCTTTGTTTTAATTCCCCAATAATAGATGTCCATTTCAAATTATCGAAGGCCCCAGTTATGTCTATAAGTATAGCCAAAGACATTTTCTTTTCCGAATTATCTACGGACCTTCTTAAACATGTTATTGCATCTTCCGTACTCCTTTTTGCTCTAAATCCATACCGTCTGGGCGAGACAAACTGTGGATGCATTATTATTGGAACCAATTTACTTCTTATTAATCTCTCCAAAACTTTGCTCAACACCGGCAATAAACAGACAGGTCTGTATGATCGAACCTTTCTCGGGTCCCTATTAGGGGACTTTAACAAAGCTCTAATAATTCCGGTCTTCCATATTTTCGGGAACACACCAAATTTGGCACAACTATTAAATAGCTTCAGTAGTAAAGACAATAATCCCGCACTGACCAATTTTTTTATTATTTCAACCTCGATTAAGTCTTGTCCAGGCGACTTTCCGTTACGCATCATTTTAACTGCTTTCACTACCTCAATTTCGTCCCACCCTTGAAATTGTGATCCAAACATCATCCTCTCCATAGAGCATTCAGGCAACTCATCATCTTCCCCATTCGTTTTCCCAAATAAACCCTCCAAAATCACTTCCGTAGTTTGCTTCCAATTCGACGTATGAGTATCTCCACCAATTACACTAACAGTAGCCGCTTCAACGTTTAACTTATTTCTAGCTATTTTATAAGCAATTCCATATGGGTTCCCATCTGTTGAGGTCTCAACAAAAGATCTTCAGCTAACCCTTTTGGCCCTTAATGACTTCTTCGTATATTTACGCCGATGATCTTTATATACCTGCCGCTTCAATTCTCGCACTTCTTCTTCTAGTTCCCGCTGATATTCTCTACGAAGTCTGTTCGTTATTCTTTTCTCTTTAGTGAGTTCCGGGGTCCACCATGGTACAGACTTCTGGAAATTAGTTTTCTTCCCTATTGATACACTTCCAGCACCAATAATAATTTCTTCATCTGCCTCCGCCAGCTTTTGCACATCATCCGGACCACTTATTGTAACTTGCTGCCGATTATAAAGTGTTACCAACCTAGAAATTTCACTTGTGTAGAGATCCCAATCAGCCTTGGCTATATTTAACCTCATTTTCATAACTCTTTCTGCTCTAGGGAGATTTCCAAATGTTACAAGAATAGGTCTATGATCAGTAGAGGGCATCTAGTCCAGTACCTTCCATGCAACGACTTTACTACCCATAGTAATATCTGACACGGTAACATCAATATCTCTGTTTCCAACCTTAAAAGTACATAATTCTCCTTCTCGATTCAATGGTACTAAGTTCCATTGAGCTATCAAACTCTCAACTGCTTCACCGCGTTCATCCTCTAAATCGGCTGCACGCGAAGACCATAAATAAGAAACAGCATTAACATCCATTCCCAGTATTACTCGGGAATTTCCTATCTTTCTGAGAGCTGTATGTACCTGCTGTAAGACCTCCTCAACCGGAAGCAAATACTGCAAATATGCTGATATGACATAAAAACCACCACTAGGACCAGAAATATGTACACATACACAATGAGAGGCACTCACATACTTCAGAAGTGTGGCCACATAGTCCTTATTAAGAATCACAACACAGTCCCAAGTAGATAGGGACGGCGAATAATCGAATATTCTGTATTAAGGATGTTAAATTTATACAAAGTGGTACCTCGGACTAAAGTCCATACCCAGCGGGGACCACGAGGAGGTGGAGCCGCTGGAGAAGTCCCTGTTGTATGTCATAAGTTAATCCATAAAATCAGAATATGCAAAAGCAAGTCAGTTTAATACATTTATTTTAGGTCTGAAGGACCAGTCATTTCAGCAATACATTAATACGAAATACACACATCACAAATAATTTATAGGGTAAAACCCAGTCATTTAGGGACATAACAACACTTAATACTGTATCAAGTTTATTTATTTAAATTCATTTTCATTTGATCAGTTCTCGCAGAAAATCTGCCACAATTAAAAGAAAGTCTCTTAACAGCCAATTAGTTTGACAGCACAAAACATTTACTACTGTATGAAACAATCTAATAGGTCGCCTCTATAGTTCTCGCAGAGAGCTATAGCACAGCTTATATCTTGTAGAGACCAATCATCAGCCAGCACTGCATAATAGAGTTATAGGGTATATCCCAGTCAAGTTTTTAAACAACACTTGTTACTACGCATCAATTTGAAACTCTAATTTATTTTTATGTATTAATATTTGACTACATACCTTCTTAAAGCTCTGCCAAAGATCACTGTTTCTAAGAATGTTATGTAGTACAGGTGGCCACTTGTCTTCCTTTTTGCATTGATTCACAAATAACTCTCTATCTTTCTCATATATCGGACAGTCCAAGAGCACATGCCTAGATGTTTCCTGTTCACCACAGGAGCAGACCTCATCATCTACCAGTTTAAAGCCTTTCAGCTTAGCGTTGAAGTCTCCATGACCAGACACAAACTGCGTTGTGTGAAAGTCATGCTCGAGCTTACATATAGGGACATTATTATTATTATTATTATTATTATTTTGCTATATCTTTCACTACAGAAGTTAAACACCGTACCTTATCCGAAGATATACCGGTGTATTTTTAAATCTGGGCTTGACAAATTGCTACGCTTCCATAGGTTCTAAAGTTCTTGTTTCTTTCCAGCATTTTTGAATTTTTTAAACCTACTGCTAACACACAGTCTTTTAGCACAACAAACTTTAGCACGCTACCCTTGGTTATTTAAAGATTCTAGGTCACCAAAAAGTACTCACTCTTGTGATATTAAATATTACCTCACTTTGAATTATACTAGCATTTGCGTATAACCACTGCGAAAGTGTCGCTTTACGAACGGGAGGAAAAATTAGCCAAACAGAGTTCTCATAAGAGATTTACAGACCTTAGCTACACTTACTTGTGTATCCGGGGAAAACCGCGTGGAGGTGTCTGCCCAGAGGACTAGTATTTCCTCTGGCTCTGTCGCCGTGACTCGGCTTGGGATATAACATCCCTATGCCTTTTGCGTCTTACGACTCGCACCACTACTCTTCCTAGTGGGCTATAGGTGCTTATTCTTACACCCCGGCGACTAGGGTTTATACTGACTCTTCTATTTTACGGCGGATTGCTTGAGTCTCGCTTAATTCGCCATCTATAAATTTGCTGCTCACTATCCATCACGATTTCTTGCTTCACTGTGCTTACGCGTTCCCATTTCCAAAGTCATCTTCATACTGGGCATACTAGGCTGTCCTTTCCTTTTTAGTTGCTATTCTTGCATCACCACCGCCATGTCCCGCTGTTATCCGCATAGTACGCGCACACGTTCGGGGGGGGCTGCTAGGGGGGAAATGCTACCCTTCCCTTACAGGGACCATTAGCGTGCCAGTACACACAGATCTCACCGACACACTATGGGGAATTTTTGGAAAAAGTGTGTCAAAATCAAAGAACTTTTGAATGAAATCATTTAATCAAATGAAACCTTTTGGAGATTGTTGTTTAATCCCTTCCAATTATGGGAAAAATAATAAGAAATAATAATAATTAATTTTTAACCTAAAAAAGTGAGGTCAAAGTTGACTATATTTCGAAAAATTAGAGTTTTTTCTCAGTCCCACGCGAATGATTATTATGATTTAAGCACGAACCATGTTTTCTTGTATATTTTTGGGCGCTTTTTACGAATCTGCAATTGGTTTTTTAAAATTCAAAATGGCTGATCCAATATGGCGGAAATTTTAAACTAATTTCTAAAAATTCATCGGATTCACTTGAAACTCGTTACTCGGGGGTTTTTGGGGTTGCTGATTTCGAATATGAAGTCGGTTATTAAAAATACAAAATGGCGGATCCAATATGGTAGTCGAGTTTTGTAAAAATTCATTGGATTCACTTGAAACTCGTTACTCGGGGGTTTTTGGGGTCGCTGATTTCGAATATGAAGTCAGTTATTAAAAATACAAAATGGCGGATCCAATATGTCAGATCAATTTGGTAAAAATTCATGGGATTCACTTGAAACTTATTACTCGGATGTTTTTGTGTTCGCTGATTACTTATATACAGTTCTAGTTGATTTTACAGTTCTACAGAATTTTTTTGTATTGACAAACAAATCGGTAGATAAGCATTTGATTGTGCAAAATTAAACGTGAATATTTTCTACATAGAAATGATTTACTCTTAGTTAACAATTTTTATTTTTTCATTTTTTAATGTAGATTATAAAATCATTTGTTTCATCAATCTTGTCTGAACTTGTATAAATAGATCTTTTCTTTAACGTAACTTTAAGACTTAAAATACTTTTTAGTAATTCAATCATGTTTTACAATTTTTAAAATTAGTCACTATCAATATAATCTGTTGCGATTTCGCTTTCCTCACTTTCTATTACCTGGTTAATGATGCCTTGATTTACTTGTCTGAAAAAAATTTGTAACTGTAAATTTTTAAAGAATTTTCCATTTATTTTAAAAAATGTACTTTATAATTTAATAAACCTAACTAAATCGTACTTATAATTGAATTTAATCCATAATATATGTTAAAGTTTAAAAAATGCGAATGAAACTGTAATAGAAAATGAATCTGTACACTAACCCATCTTTGATAAATCTTATTAAATTTCTTGGCACATTATTGCTATTGAAATAGGAAAATTTTTACAAATTTGACACCCGTGCTTTAATAACTTGTGGAGTGTTGGGTTCATTCTAGCCCATGGATAGAGTTCATAGTAATGACAGTATGTTTCCCAACAGAAATTTTCCAGATCATCTAATTTTAATTCTTTTTTACATTTAAAGGCTAGCAATATGAGCGCAATATTCGATACCATCTCTTCACTAATTTCTAATGCCTGCGCGAACATTTTGGGATCTTGAAAGCATCTTCTTGCTAGGTTTCCAGTATTGGTCGTGCCATGTCCTGGGAGGATTTGATCAACTCTTACTCCAAACTTATCAAAAATATTCTTTTGGACTAACAATTTTCTATCCGTAAATTGATCTATAAAATTTAAAAAATATAAGGTAAATAAAAAGAAATTATGACATTATTTTTCACTGATAATAATAATTTTTGCAATTAATTTTTTAAGAAATGACAATAATTCTTATTCATTTTAGTTCTTAATTATTATTTTTTGTTATTTTAAATCTGAAAATAATATTTGAAATATTTCTAAGTTTAAAAATATATCGATTGGAAAATTATTTTAAAAAATTGAGAAACGTTATCTAGATTTAGATTTTCAATCTGTTCTTTATATCTTGATTTTAAGTTATTATTTACCTTTAACACCTTTTTTCACGTCCCACATTTTTAAAGGCTTTCTATAAGACAAGTTAAGCAGGTGATCAAAGGAGTTAAGCTCGCAGTGTAGCAAACCTAAACCATATTTTAGTGAGGATTCTACAGGACTAAAATCATCTTTTAAATTACAGAATTGGTGGCTTGTTTTGAGGCACATGGGACATCTCGTTGATGCTTTATTACCAACAATTGTATTGATACACTTTCCATCGAATAATGTTTGCGACACATTGTATCTTACTGTAACGGTTTTTCCATTGCACATAGTAAACGTGTGTGATTTTAGCAATTCTATTTCCTTATTTAAACGATTAAACTCACGAATAGTCGATACATCATCCTCTTTTTCAAGTGCAATTCGAATTGGACGACAAAAGCGTGTACTCTGTGGAGTTGGGTTTGTCCATGTTAATTCATTTCGTCTACAGTTCTTTAGTTGTATAATAATAATGCTACTAATAAACAGAGATTGCACAGCATTTGGAATTTCATTCGTTGAGTTTTGGCACTTTTGATTTGGATTCACATGTCCTGAAGAACTATCAAATCCTAAACTAACCAATAACTCTAAATTACGCAAATCTCTTTTATCCCAATCACAAGCAATGGATTCGCATAAACGTTCAGAGGTTTTGTTTAGCAAGTCTGCCAGAGGTATTAAAACTTCAGTTTCAGATGAATGATAATTAAGAGGTTTGCAGTCAAACATAGCTTTTTGTACTTCTTTGTAACATGGATAAATAGAACTATTTCTTGCTTTACTGTCTTGTGCTGAAGCCTCATAACTTCTTTTGGAAAAATCAAATTCTAAATAAAAAGCTAATGCTGATTCATTTGTATGTTTAATAACTTCAGAGGTGCATAAATCATCATTTTGGTTATCTTCAGAAATAGATATTTTTTCCCCTATTTTCGCAGCCAATTTTATAGCAGGAATATTCTGTTTTGAAAATTTTAAAATTTCATTGGCTCTTCTATACGCTGTACTTTTTGACACATTTTCGTCATCCATTTCTTTTTTCTTTCTACCAGTATTTAATAGATTTTTAATTTTTTTAGATGGACGACCACGACTTTTGTTATCCTTCTTCTTAGTTTTTCTTGTTCTCATACAAAATATGTAAAATTAATATTAAAAAATCTTATGTAGTTTTAAGGACAAAAATTTAATAATTAAATTGACTTGCACGGAAATTATTCAAAACGGTATCATTTTTTAATTTAAAATTTATCAGTAATATGTGCCAAATTAACTATGAAATGAAAATTTAATAAATAAATCAAGAAAGGTTAGTGAAACTATAACGGTTGTATTAAATTAATCAAAGTTAAATTAAATTATAAACAATAAATATTATATGGCAAACAGCTTTCAGGTTAGTTAGTAATTTAAAAATTGTGTCCTAAATTTATTATGTAACTTACCTTTATCCGTATTTTCAAATCACCAATGATAAAAAGATTATTATTTACAGTTAAGTAATCCAACAGATTAAAATAATCGTTTAACAGTTTAAACCAAAAAATTATTTTCAGCAAAACAAAACATGAAGTACACGTCACATAGTAATCTTTTAAACGTTGTTCAATTATTTATCAAGCAGCACCAATCAAACATATATACACACAAACAAATACAGCAAATTAGGCCGTTTGATTTTTAAATAACCGACCTCAATATTGGATCCGCCATTTTGTATTTTCGAAAACCGACTTAATATTTTGAATCAGCGACCACAAAAAACTCCGAGTATTAAGTTTCAAGTGAATCAGATGAATTTTTACTAATCTAGTCCACCATTTTGGATCCGCCATTTTGTGTTTTTAATAACTGACTTCATATTCGAAATCAGCGAGCCAAAAAAACCCCGAGTAACGAGTTTCAAGTGAATCCGATGAATTTTTACAAAACTCGACTACCATATTGGATTCGCCATTTTGTATTTTTAATAACCGACTTCATATTCGAAATCAGCAACCCCAAAAACCCCCGAGAAACGAGTTTCAAGTGAATCCGATGAATTTTTACAAAACTCGACTACCATATTGGATCCGCCATTTTGTATTTTTAATAACCGACTTCATATTCGAAATCAGCAACCCCAAAAACCCCCGAGTAACGAGTTTCAAGTGAATCCGATGAATTTTTAGAAATTAGTTTAAAATTTCCGCCATATTGGATCAGCCATTTTGAATTTTAAAAAACCAATTGCAGATTCGTAAAAAGCGCCCAAAAATATACAAGAAAACATGGTTCGTGCTTAAATCATAATAATCATTCGCGTGGGACTGAGAAAAAACTCTAATTTTTCGAAATATAGTCAACTTTGACCTCACTTTTTTAGGTTAAAAATTAATTATTATTATTTCTTATTATTTTTCCCATAATTGGAAGGGATTAAACAACAATCTCCAAAAGGTTTCATTTGATTAAATGATTTCATTCAAAAGTTCTTTGATTTTGACACACTTTTTCCAAAAATTCCCCATAGTGCGACACTTTGGATGAAACATTAATTACCCGCACTTTACTACATGAAATGATCCACATTCATATATTTCGCACATTTCCAAATAACATTGACAGTCACAATCCTCACGGTCCTGTATTTATGCAGGAAATGCTTAGAGTAAACCGCTTAGGTCATCCGCACAGAATCTACACTACCATTATTTCACCTCGGTAATTCACCTCGAAGCCAAAACCCCCAAGATCCACCGGCCCAGAAAAATCCCACAGCGTACATTGACAGATTCATATTCACCATTCTTAACACCTTTTATCCACATATTTACATGCAACTACATATACATTCATTTCAATATACCCTGTGGATCACATCAAACAACTCACTTAGCCGTGCTCAATATCGTATCATTGAGCACGTTGCCCAGCGGGGACCACGAGGAGGTAGAGCCGCTGGAGAAGTCCCTGTTATAGTCAAGTTCTAAAAATGTCAACACCAATATGTTACAATAAAATTCATTTTATTTATTTTACAGAATTCAGATAAGTTCTCGCAGAGAACATAAGCACTATTATATTGTATTGTATGTCTCCTCAGTCAATGATCAACTAGGTTCTCGCAGAGAACACTAGCATAGTCTTTTCTTGCAGGGTGAAACCCAGTCTTGTTTATAGGATTCAAAATTCGGCTAAGTTCTCGCAGAGAACATAAGCAACTTTTATATATAGTGTTTCTCAGGTCTGTTGATCGTCTAGGCTCTTGCAGAGAGCACTAGCATGGTATAAAACGTATAGCATCAGCAGCATCAACAGCATGAATCCATCTAAATCAAGACATAACACAACATACTTCACAAGACATATTAGTTATCAAAAAACCGTCAATTAATAATTTAAAGGGTTTCCCCAGTCAATAACAGATCAATTAAATAACTTAGAGGGTTTCCCCAGTCAATTTACGGCACAAACACATATTATCCTTACTAACCTTCTTGTTGGAGTTGCAACTCTCTTTTATGTAGCAAGATCTTCCTGAATACCTCTTTGAACGCTTGCCAGGTGCAATCCTTTATAGGAATTTTCTCCTGTATCAATATGATCGGTATGCTGCATTTAGATGCTGTGTCAATCACCTCATCCATCGCAGCTCTTCCACGTCCTGTATTTATCTGCAACACTTGCAGCGTCTCCGGGTTCTTGAACACCGTAAACCGTTCTTGTTATAAACCTATCCAGCGCTAACTTATAAGCCGGACAATCCTTATTCACTGCTTCGTGATCTGAGGCTCTACCAGCCGCTTTACAATTACAGCACACTGGATTTGACTTGGTTATTCTGCTCTGGCAGTTTTTATACTCATGCCCTTCCTCGGAGCAATATGATCATATATTGTTCTTACTTTGGCAGAAATTCAAGATGTGTCCAAATCTTAAACACTTGAAACATCTCGAAATGCCTCTATAGTCCTGCACCTTGCAGGACTGCCACCCAAGATACACTCTATCCTTACCACTGCCACGCAGAATGTTTCTTATTTTGGGAGAAGATTCAACTACCCAGTTTAGTAGGTCGGTGTCTCTCTTTCCTACGTTGAATTTAGGTATTTTTATTCCCTTCTTAAACTCATCCTCAGTGACACCCGCCAGGGTGCTCTCATTTTGCTCATAAGCCTTGTCTACTATTTGAGACGTGTCCATATCCTTGGGCACGTGAAACACTATAAGTCGCGGGTTCAGCAGTCCCGACTTGGAGACTTGTATACCCGCAGCCTTAAGCCACTTTCCAGAATCTTATTTACATCCACAGCATTAGCCGTCTCTATGCACAGTTTCCCATCGTCTCTTTTCCTAATCGACTTCATGCCTATTTTCTCCTTAACAGGATCAATAAGCTTCATAACTTCATTCTTCAACCTCTCGCTTGTGTTTTTCTCAATCTTAGTCCCCAACGGTGGTGAAATCACCAGGACTTGAGAGACACTCTTTATCTTAGTATTGCTGCCCGTAACTGGTGGCACCCTCGCACCAGCCTTACTTGCATAAGTTGGTCGATCTATACGATCAGCCAACCCGTCAATCTTAACACCCAATCTTTCTTGCGCATGCAGCATACCCTTATTATATGCCTTCATTGCAATGTTCTCTGCCACCAGCTTATTCGCTATTTTAAATAGCGCATCAAACTGCCTATGAAGGTTCAATGCGAGCTGCTTAGAGATTCTCTTTGTGACATCAATGTCCACATGTACATCAAACTGCTCTTTTATCTCTGCGACAGTTTTAAACAATTCCATTCTTGAGTCTAGAAACTCATTTCCTGCATCAGGCACATTAGTAACGTTTTTGTTTATGTTTGTACTATCCATTTTATATATATGTTTGTTCAATTATTGGAGATTAGTGGTCTTGACAGTCAAAGCGTGTAACCCCAGGCAAGAGTCACAAATTCTTCCCCTTTCGTAGAATAGGTCACTAACATGAGCTGGTGGCCTCAAACAGGTCCCCCCGTTACAGAGAGGCAAGCCTAGCGCATGAACCACATGCCATTACCATCTCTGCCGGGATTTTCGCCGTCTGACCCAGGCAGCAAGGACCACATGGTTAGTGTGACCCCGGGCCTGTTACTATACGGCAGCCTGGCGTGCCAACCAGTTGTCCTGATGTACCCTGTCAGCTCAAAACCCATTCGTAGATCGGGAAGTCTTATGCGCATTGCTTTTTGAAAAAAGGCATAAAAAAGTGTGTTGCAGCAACAGCAACACCCCTACAGCTAATTTTTGTGAGCACACATAACGTCCGTATCCACCGTGCGCATTGCTTTTAAAATTTTGGCATAAAAAAATGGTGTTGCCGTAAAACAGCAACACCATTTATGCGTACATACCCCTCTACCCTCCTCTTCCCTCACCTGAACATGGGTGAGGTCCCGGACTTGGGACCGGCACAGCAGAGTTAGTAGATAGGGACAGCGGGAATCTCGTTAATCCATTCATGCGCGTCACTAATTAGATGACGAGGCATTTGGCTATTTTTTTTCTCTTAACGCCAGCTCATCCACCCATAAACAAAAATAATAAACTTAAGCTAGGATGGACGGCTGATCCCTTAAAATTATTACGACTGTATGGCAGGCGGTACCAGAAAATTGACATCGGCCTCCTCTTTTGTCACCCGATTCCTCAGCGTATTCCCACTGTGGAGTTGGCGCGCGTTTTTAATAAAAAATTCGTTATGTATATTCCAAATAGAAAATACCAAATTTTTTTTTTTTTGGGCTTCAAGAAGAGACTACTGAGTACACTTCCTATAAGTTTCATTGCAATTGGAGGGGTAGAACACATAAATAATTGAAATTGTTTATAAAATTGTTATTAAAAATATAGAATTTTTAAATTTACAATTTTGCAAATATTTTCTTTTAAAAGAGTGAACAATTTTGTGTAATCTGTGTAAGTTTCATTAATTTATTGTAAACAGCTTTTGAGTTATTATTTTTTTTTTAATTTTGTATTATTTTGCTAATGCAAAAACGGTTAAAAGTGTTTTTTTGAGGATAGGACAT
Organism: Leptopilina heterotoma; assembly: GCF_015476425.1. NCBI lineage: Eukaryota > Metazoa > Arthropoda > Insecta > Hymenoptera > Figitidae > Leptopilina > Leptopilina heterotoma. The sequence continues at coordinate 256,318 of NW_025111003.1, forward strand.
TCTCCCAAGTTTTTTTTGAACAAATAATATTATAATAATTTATTGAACAAAAAAGTAGAACTTAATAAAAATTACTATTTTAATTAATTAATTCAAAACCGTACAATTATTTTGAACTATTATTAAATAACTTTAAAAAAATCAATAAGTCCTTTTTCAATAAGAGGACATTTTGGAATTTCCTTTAGACGAACAATTAAGTTTTTGAAGGACAGCGAAATCGTCATCCCAATTACATGTATCTATATTCGACAATAAAAAAGGTGCTCTTTTCACTAGGTGTCCGATTGACGCTTCTACAGGAAGTTTTTGGTCAAATTGCATATTTAAGTTGCTGCATTACTTTTAAAAGTAATGTCGTCAACCTGACACCAATTCCCTGAGCACCAGGTGTCAATTAACACTTCCTACAGGAAGTTTTCGGTCAAATTGCATATTTAAGTTGCTGCATTACTTTTAAAAGTAATGTCGTCAACCTGACACCAATTCCTTCAGCACCAGGTGTCAATTAATACTTCCTACAGGAAGTTTTCGGTCAAATTGCATATTTAAGTTGCTGCATTACTTTTAAAAGTAATGTCGTCAACCTGACACCAATTCCCTGAGCACCAGGTTTCAATTAACACTTCCTACAGGAAGTTTTCGGTCAAATTGCATATTTAAGTTGCTGCATTACTTTTAAAAGTAATGTCGTCAACCTGACACCAATTCCTTCAGCACCAGGTGTCAATTAATACTTTCTACAGGAAGTTTTCGGTCAAATTGCATATTTAAGTTGCTGCATTACTTTTAAAAGTAATGTCGTCAACCTGACACCAATTCCCTGAGCACCAGGTGTCAATTAACACTTCCTACAGGAAGTTTTCGGTCAAATTGCATATTTAAGTTGCTGCATTACTTTTAAAAGTAATGTCGTCAACCTGACACCAATTCCTTCAGCACCAGGTGTCAATTAATACTTCCTACAGGAAGTTTTCGGTCAAATTGCATATTTAAGTTGCTGCATTACTTTTAAAAGTAATGTCGTCAACCTGACACCAATTCCCTGAGCACCAGGTGCCAATTAACACTTCTTACAGGAAGTTTTCGGTCAAATTGCATATTTAAGTTGCTGCATTACTTTTAAAAGTAATGTCGTCAACCTGACACCAATTCCCTGAGCACCAGGTGTCAATTAACACTTCCTACAGAAAGTTTTCGGTCAAATTGCATATTTAAGTTGCTACAATACTTTTGAAAGTATTGTCGTCAACCTGACACCAATTCCCTGAGCACCAGGTGTCAATTAACACTTCCTACAGGAAGTTTTCGGTCAAATTGCATATTTAAGTTGCTACAATACTTTTGAAAGTATTGTCGTCAACCTGATACCAATTCCCTCAGCACCAGGTGTCAATTAATACTTCCTACAGGAAGTTTTCGGTCAAATTGCATATTTAAGTTGCTGCATTACTTTTAAAAGTAATGTCGTCAACCTGACACCAATTCCTTCAGCACCAGGTGTCAATTAATACTTCCTACAGGAAGTTTTCGGTCAAATTGCATATTTAAGTTGCTGCATTACTTTTAAAAGTAATGTCGTCAACCTGACACCAATTCCTTCAGCACCAGGTGTCAATTAATACTTCCTACAGGAAGTTTTCGGTCAAATTGCATATTTAAGTTGCTGCATTACTTTTAAAAGTAATGTCGTCAACCTGACACCAATTCCTTCAGCACCAGGTGTCAATTAATACTTCCTACAGGAAGTTTTCGGTCAAATTGCATATTTAAGTTGCTGCATTACTTTTAAAAGTAATGTCGTCAACCTGACACCAATTCCCTGAGCACCAGGTTACAATTAACACTTCCTACAGGAAGTTTTCGGTCAAATTGCATATTTAAGTTGCTGCATTACTTTTAAAAGTAATGTCGTCAACCTGACACCAATTCCTTCAGCACCAGGTGTCAATTAATACTTTCTACAGGAAGTTTTCGGTCAAATTGCATATTTAAGTTGCTGCATTACTTTTAAAAGTAATGTCGTCAACCTGACACCAATTCCCTGAGCACCAGGTGTCAATTAACACTTCCTACAGGAAGTTTTCGGTCAAATTGCATATTTAAGTTGCTGCATTACTTTTAAAAGTAATGTCGTCAACCTGACACCAATTCCTTCAGCACCAGGTGTCAATTAATACTTCCTACAGGAAGTTTTCGGTCAAATTGCATATTTAAGTTGCTGCAATACTTTTGAAAGTATTGTCGTCAACCTGACACCAATTCCCTGAGCACCAGGTGTCAATTAACACTTCCTACAGGAAGTTTTCGGTCAAATTGCATATTTAAGTTGCTACAATACTTTTGAAAGTATTGTCGTCAACCTGATACCAATTCCCTCAGCACCAGGTGTCAATTAATACTTCCTACAGGAAGTTTTCGGTCAAATTGCATATTTAAGTTGCTGCATTACTTTTAAAAGTAATGTCGTCAACCTGACACCAATTCCTTCAGCACCAGGTGTCAATTAATACTTCCTACAGGAAGTTTTCGGTCAAATTGCATATTTAAGTTGCTGCATTACTTTTAAAAGTAATGTCGTCAACCTGACACCAATTCCTTCAGCACCAGGTGTCAATTAATACTTCCTACAGGAAGTTTTCGGTCAAATTGCATATTTAAGTTGCTGCATTACTTTTAAAAGTAATGTCGTCAACCTGACACCAATTCCTTCAGCACCAGGTGTCAATTAATACTTCCTACAGGAAGTTTTCGGTCAAATTGCATATTTAAGTTGCTGCATTACTTTTAAAAGTAATGTCGTCAACCTGACACCAATTCCCTGAGCACCAGGTTACAATTAACACTTCCTACAGGAAGTTTTCGGTCAAATTGCATATTTAAGTTGCTGCATTACTTTTAAAAGTAATGTCGTCAACCTGACACCAATTCCTTCAGCACCAGGTGTCAATTAATACTTTCTACAGGAAGTTTTCGGTCAAATTGCATATTTAAGTTGCTGCATTACTTTTAAAAGTAATGTCGTCAACCTGACACCAATTCCCTGAGCACCAGGTGTCAATTAACACTTCCTACAGGAAGTTTTCGGTCAAATTGCATATTTAAGTTGCTGCATTACTTTTAAAAGTAATGTCGTCAACCTGACACCAATTCCTTCAGCACCAGGTGTCAATTAATACTTCCTACAGGAAGTTTTCGGTCAAATTGCATATTTAAGTTGCTGCATTACTTTTAAAAGTAATGTCGTCAACCTGACACCAATTCCCTGAGCACCAGGTGCCAATTAACACTTCTTACAGGAAGTTTTCGGTCAAATTGCATATTTAAGTTGCTGCATTACTTTTAAAAGTAATGTCGTCAACCTGACACCAATTCCCTGAGCACCAGGTGTCAATTAACACTTCCTACAGAAAGTTTTCGGTCAAATTGCATATTTAAGTTGCTACAATACTTTTGAAAGTATTGTCGTCAACCTGACACCAATTCCCTGAGCACCAGGTGTCAATTAACACTTCCTACAGGAAGTTTTCGGTCAAATTGCATATTTAAGTTGCTACAATACTTTTGAAAGTATTGTCGTCAACCTGATACCAATTCCCTCAGCACCAGGTGTCAATTAATACTTCCTACAGGAAGTTTTCGGTCAAATTGCATATTTAAGTTGCTGCATTACTTTTAAAAGTAATGTCGTCAACCTGACACCAATTCCTTCAGCACCAGGTGTCAATTAATACTTCCTACAGGAAGTTTTCGGTCAAATTGCATATTTAAGTTGCTGCATTACTTTTAAAAGTAATGTCGTTAACCTGACACCAATTCCCTGAGCACCAGGTGCCAATTAACACTTCTTACAGGAAGTTTTCGGTCAAATTGCATATTTAAGTTGCTGCATTACTTTTAAAAGTAATGTCGTCAACCTGACACCAATTCCCTGAGCACCAGGTGCCAATTAACACTTCCTACAGGAAGTTTTCGGTCAAATTGCATATTTAAGTTACTACAATACTTTTGAAAGTATTGTCGTCAACCTGACACCAATTCCCTGAGCACCAGGTGTCAATTAATACTTCCTACAGGAAGTTTTCGGTCAAATTGCATATTAAGGTTGCTGCAATACTTTTAAAAGTAATGTCGTCAACCTGACACCAATTCTTTCAGCACCATAAGTGTCAATTAACACTTCCCACATAGCACAATAATTTTCTGTAAATTTGTGGCAAGTTATCAAAGCCAGATTCGAAAACTTGCCTGGCAAATTTGCAGCAAACTTGCGGAAAATACCAAAATATCCGTTTGGTGGCAAGTTTGCAGAGCAAATTTGCAGAAAATTTGCATGGCAAAGTAAATGTTAAATGCATGCGCAGTAGTTTTCTATGACATGTAGAGTTGCGTACTACATTTATGTCACCTTCCCTGTAAGGGAAGGCAACGTTTATCAAAATACATACATTTTAAAAACAAAAAGATTTTATTTGAAATTTTTAGGTTTTTTCAAAGTTTGCTGCAAATTTTCTTCAAGTTTGCTACAAAATTATCTGCAAGTTTTCTGCAAACTTACAAACAAGCGGACATTTTGGTATTTGACGCAAGTTTGCTGCAAATTTGCCAGGCAAGTTTTCGAATTTGGCTTTGATAACTTGCCACAAATTTGCAGAAAATTATTGTGCTATGTGGGTTCCTACAGGAAGATTTCGGTCAAATTGCATATTTCTGTTGCTACAATACTTTTAAAAGTAATGTCGTCAACCTGACACCAATTCTTTCAGCACCAGGTGTCAATTAACACTTCCTAATGGAGGTTTTCGGTCAATTTGCATAGTCCCATGAGTAGTGTACACATCATCAATTGAAAGCACAATTCTCCTGGAACATAAAAATTCAGATTTTAATACGCAACAGTGAAAAATTATTAAAAGGTGTCAATTATTATGCAGGTAAGTGGAAAAATTTATTATAAGGAGTAGTTTATAAATTACGCAAGACTTCATAATTTTCATATGATTTTTGGATCTAATTGAAATATTTCATTAAACGTTACCTTCAAAATTATTAATCTCGTACGAGCTCTTCCTGCAATCGTACAAGTTCCTTCTTACGCCGTAAGTGCAATGCCTATAGCCATGGACCACTGCGAGCTACAAAGCCCTATTTTTTTGTGTAGAAGACGCTTATCCTCACTGACGTACTTTTCCAACGAAATCAGCATTACTGATAATTACAGCTTCTAGATTCGCATTATATTCTTGTAGCAATCTGGATTTCGCCAACATTGTGGCTACTTTACAGAAGGTATACAGGAAATCAAATCTATTACTGAAACGAACTTTCAGCTAATTGTGGATGTCATGTGCCTCTCATAGTCGTCGTAACACGTGGTCGCAGCAAATAAAGAGAAATCGACAATTTCATTTTGAACCTACAAATAGAATATCACGTTAAAATTGTTATTTGATATATTTTTTTTATTGTAAAGTAAATTTAATAATACTTGAAAAGATTGTAGATTATGTCAATTAAATTTTTAAATAATTGATGCGTTACCTTAAGAATTTTAGTCTTTGAAGACAGTTTTTTTCGTTATTAATCGATGTGTTGACATTCATCCTTCAAGATTTGGATATGTCGATAAATTGGTTGGCTCGAGCCATAATGTGTAGTAATCATAATATAAAGAAACAAAATTTCAAAAAGTGTTAATTTTATATTGATTCGGAATGGATTTATAATTACAATTTTTTTCATTGTATAATAAAATTACCTTAAGAAAATCTCTCCTTGATCATTTGTCGTCTAAGAAGAAGTTTCAAGTTGATATAATTCTCTTCAAATTATCAGGAAATTGACTTTTCCATCGTGTAAGGAATAGATATTCTGCAAGTTTAAAAAATATTTCTCTTTACTTTCAGAATCATAAATTAAATAAAAAAAATTTTTTTCAATTTTAGTAATGAAACTTTTTTACATATGAAGAAAATATTAATTTTACCTTAAGTTAAAGGGAAATAAAGTAGACACAGAGAATCTTCTAAATCCAATGTAAATGACGAACAAAGAAACTTTGTAAATTGTTGTTGAATGTGTAGGCTGTGAATTCTAGAATTAAGATCCAGCGTTGAAACGAACAAACAGCTAATAATGGATGCCATATTCCTTTTGAAATCATTGGAACGTTGATGAAGCAAATGAAGAGAGATGGACATTTTCATATTTAGTCTACAAAAAAGAGAACATATTAACATTGCTAAATTCTTTATTTTTTAAAGTAAATTTAGCGATATTCAGAAAAGTTGTTTTGTAGATTTGAGATTATATGAATTACATTAATAAAATGATTAGTTCTTTACCTTTAAAATATTCATTATAAAAAGAAGTTTAATTTTTCGTTGTTAATCGAACAGCCAGTAGTCGTCGTATGCCATTTGGATTAAATCGAAATGACCAATTCCTTGAACTGCAATTTGAAACAGTCACAAAAGGGAAAAACTAAATTTTAAAGAAAATAAATGTTTTAATTGATTATGTTAACAGATAAAATCGTTTTGTTTTCATTAAAATTCCAAAAATTGATTTTTTTATCGTACCTGAACTAAAAAAGTAAAATTTTTGATTGATAGCCATCTTCCTGCATTTCTCGTACACAGTGAAGTTTCAAGTCGATCTTATCTTCTAGACATTAATGCCAATCGGTATTACTGATAATTACAGCTTCTGGAATCGCATTATATTCTTGTATCAATCTGGATTTCGCCAACATTGTGACTACTTTACAGAAGGAATACAAGAAATCAAATCCATTATTAACCACTTCACTGGCGGGGCGTTCCAAATGGCGTTCCACGCGCCGAGGCCCAGACTGGCAAAAACACCGAAATGGCGTTCCTAATAAAACTTTATTTTTAAAGAGTGTACACTACTTTTTACTACTACAAAGCAATATTTCTATAGTTTAGACATCAGGGAACAAGATTATCACAATGAAAATTTCAGTTTTTGAGATTTTCAATGTTTCTTCGAACGTTGAAATAGTCGATTTTTAACACTTTTTAACAAATGGCGTTCCACTTTTGTTATTATTAATAATTATTAAATTTTATTTATTAATTATTTATATTTATTTTTTACTTATTACATTATTATATTATAATGTTTTGTATGTAAATATATTTTTTAAATAAAAAATATGAGTTTTACTGTGTAAAAATTAAAAAAAAGTGGAACGCCATTTGGTGAAAAGTGGTAAAAATGGACTATTTCAACGTATGAAAAAACATTGAAAATCCCAAAAACTGAAATTTTCATTGTGATAATCTTGTTCCCTGATGTCTAAACTATAGAAATATTGCTTTGTATAAGTTAAAAGTAGTGTACACTCTTTAAAAATAAAGTTTTATTAGGAACGCCATTTCGGTGTTTTTGCCAGTCTGGGCCTCGGCGCGTGGAACGCCATTTGGAACGCCCCGCCAGTGAAGTGGTTAAAACCAATTATCAGCAAACTTTAGACGCCATGTTCCTTTGTAGTTGATTGTAATGTTGACGCAGCAAATAAAGAGGAGGTGACATTTTTATTTTGAAGCTATGAAAAAGATATCGTATTAACATTGTTATTTCATTTTTTTGGGAGATAAGTTTAATGATTTTTGAAGAGCACTTAAGATTACTTCGTTACCTTGAAAATATTAATTTTTGAAGACAGTTTATTTCCCGTTATTAATCGAGCCACTGACAAGCATCGTTCGAAATTTGAATAGGTTTGAAAAATTTGTTGCCTCAGTCCATAATTTGGAGTTATCGAAAAAGAAGAAAACAAAATTTCGAAAAGTTTTAATTTTAAGTTGATTTGGAATAAATTTATAATTTAAAAAAAATTATTGCTTGATAAAATTACCTTAAGCAAATCCGTCCTTTAGCATTTTTTGCACAAGAAGAAGTTTCAAGTTTATTTAATTCTGTTAATATTATCTATAGAATTATCATCTCGCAATTTCTGAAGATTGTCCGGTAGATGTTTTTTTTATGTGATTAATATTCTTTTAGCAATATGTTTCTGTAGACGCTAAGATATTTTATTGTGTTTGTTGTTGTTTAAACTGAAGTTAAATGTATTGTTTTAGAAGCAATCTGTGAAAAAATAAGTTTTTAATATAGCGAGTAACATAGCCTTGAAAAATTACTTAATTATTTTACGAAGAAGAATTAGCAATACCTTCTAGATATACATTGCCTGGTTGGATTTAATGTATTTCCACTTTTTTATCAAAAGCGTTTTTATCTATAAGTTTTATCTATAAGTTCTTATGAAATTATTAGTTTTTGTAATCCTTTGAACTGGAGCATCTCTGAGGGTCACAATACAATTTGTTTTTCAATTAAACATTATGTCGCTTCCATTATTGCTCTAGCATTTTTATACAAGGCAAATAAGCAAAAACCACGTAGATACATGAAGAGAAATTTTTTAGAATTAATGCTCGAGACTTTTAATGTCCATTTTCCATAGATTCTTTGATGCTTACACCATGTTACCTTATTTTCGTAATTTTTTTTAAATTATGAAAACACCAACTTTGTACAAAATATCCTTATTGTCAGAAATAAGGTCAAAGGTGTTGGAAAGAGACGAACTGTGTTGCTTCGACTCAATATTAATTTCATTTCACAATTGTTTCATAATTTATGTTAATTTCTTATTATTATGAATAAATATGATTTTTTATATTGAGAATATTTTTTGAAATTAATTTATTGAACCATTTTTTAAACTTTAATTAACTTTTAACATCAACTGTTAACCGAAAAATTGAACTATTCACCAAAAAAATAAAAAAAAATAATGAAATTGCTTATTCTGGATCACCTTGGAATCTTTTCTGCCTTTTATTCTTACTGCCGGCTGGCCGTCCTCTTCCTCTTTTTAGACTCGGGGCTATTAGGTTAAAGAGAAATAGAACATTAAGGGAGGATGGGGTAAAGATAGTTAGTGTCTGTATTGCTTAAACGGTTTGTTCAAATTAGCGTGTCATTCGTGATATTTTCGCGTCTTATCACCAAAAGATGATTTTTGAAAAATGTCAACGGAATTTTTGTCACGTTTTATCATATTGTTTTCTTTATTAGTGCTTCCGAATATATATTTACGTGTTTTCCGGATTGGAATTTTCTGATGTACACGAATATCGTACACTGTAAAAAATTTAGGGAGTTAACGGACCCGGGAGTGAAATTTTCGAGTTAAAAATCAACTCCAAAAGAGAGTTAATTACTAACTCCCTTCATTAACACCCGCGCGAGTTATTTTTTCCTTGGGGAGTTAGCATTTGGATGTGAAGTTTTAACTCTCTTTATTAAACTCCCCTGGCATTAATTCCCCAATGGGTGTGACTTTTATAGAATCCCCTGGGGAGTTAATATTTAACTCCCTTTTTTACAGAGTATTAATTTTTAATTAAATTCACGTCGTTTTACAAAAAATTAGGAAAAATTGAAATATGAGCTCCTTTTCCCCCCACGGGGCAAGGATAGTTAGAGCTAATATGTCACGGTACAATCCTGCTAATGCGACTGTAAATTATAAAAAAATGTTTAATTGTTCTTTTAAGGCTAATATACATAATAGTGCGTAATTGTATACGGAAAACAAAGCTTATTGACCAAGAAATTGGTAGTTGTCTAAAGAAAATTGGTTAAAACTAAGATTCAAGTTCAGACGAATTTTAATGCAACAATTAAAATTCAGAAAATGTTCAAAACATATTGTTAATACTTCAGATACCAATATTGAATAGTCTAAATCAAATAAAATAAAGAGAACGAAAATCTACTGATTTATTACAACATTCGGATTCTTTAACTATCCTTGCCCCGGTGCTAGGGCAAGGATAGTTAAAAAATTTTGGTTACTTTTTCATTTGTATCTCGTAGGGATTTAAGTATACAGTAAAATAATGTACAGCAAAATTATAGCCAAATAACTAGGCTTTCCAAAAATACTTTTCGTTTGCAGATATATATTCAAGTTTGGCCGCTAGATCCGAAAAGGTCTTATCTAAGTATCCTTGCCCCATCCTCCCCTACCATTAAAAATTAAATCAATAGCTGCATTTTACCAGTAATATTTTTACTATTTTCATTGACTGTTCCTGTTTTGTTTTTGCTGCCCTTCGGCCTTCCCCTGCTACGTTTGGCAGGAACATTAGGACCAATTGTCTCAGCTTCCGAAGCATTTGTGATCATTGGTTCAATATCGTTATTTACTTCCGTGGCAGTTGGTGAGATAGGTTGTTCATCGATATGAAGAACATTGTCGATGGTATCATTTGTGATCATTAGTTCAATAACGTTATTTACTTCCGTTGAAATTGAGGCGATGGGTTGTTCATCGATATGAAGGACATTGTCGATGGTTTCATTCTCTAAATTTGAAATCGTAAAAATTTTTAGTATTTTGAATTAGTGACTGATTTTTTGCATTTGAAATAGTAGACTAAGAACGTAATTGGTGCAATCAGATTTTGCAGTTCTTTTTATAATTTAACTTTTTTTTAGTCAATTGAATTATTATCTTTCAACTGCGTCAAAAATAGTAAAATAAAATAAACAAACATTATTAGCATGGCTTAAATGTATATTTTGAAGATCTTTATATTAAAATATATGCATTTTGGAAAATTACCATTTAATTTCTCCATTTTTGGACAAGCGTGGAATGTTTTTAGTTCCATTAAATTGAGTTCGAAAACTTTTCGATTTTTATCTATAATAAAAAATTTAATTTTTAAAAGATATATTCTCTTAATTTTATATTTTTGCAAGTAATGTACATATGTCTATTTAAAATTAAGAGATGACTAATATATTATGATATAATCCTAATGAGAAAAGAATAAAAAAACGGTTAAACTTTAGAATCAGAGATAATAAGAATAGTAAAGAATCTGAAAAAGATAGAACTCAAATAGTGGCATAGTAAAATGGCACTCGCAACGCAAATTTCTTTGTTTTATATTTAGAGGGGGCATTTATACCATTCGATTTCTATACAGCATCACATTATTAGGAATATTTCAGAGAAATTTCGTAAAAATATATTTTTCATAGGTATTATTGATAATATGTGGACGTCTACATGAAAAGGGATCATTTTATTGGTTCTAGTTTTCGAGTTAATCGCAATTTAATATTTTTGGAGAAAAACCTTAATTTTTTTTATTTTTTATTATCAATCTTCATGTTTTTACAAGTCAAATAATGCGGTTTTTATTAATTTATCGTTAATTTAAGTGTTTGATTTCATTGGTTCTTTAAAAAAAGGTACATTTTGTCGGTTTTTGCAAAAGTATTCTGTATTTTCGAAATGGAGGTGGAAAAAAATTTAAAACCTTTTGATTTTTCATCTTTAAGGTGCCCTGAATTGGAAACAATTCTTATCTGGATAACTACCCAAAAGAATCAGAGATATTAATGTTAGAGTCTTTGTTTTTGTAGTCGTCGAAATTAAGAACTTAGAAAAAATGAATATTTCGATATTTCCTCAAATTATTCATGATAGAAACTGTTAGAAACTTTTAAATAAGTTAAATTTCTATTCTTTTTCTTCAAATGAAACAAAACAATTTTACCTAATCACTAACATTGTCAAAAATAGTTTATTTTTAAAAAAACTCTGCTTTTTAAAAAAGCCAATTTTTTGTCGTTTTTTTGCAAAAGTATTCCGTAATTTAAAATAGAGAGAGGGAAAAATTTTAAATCTCTTGATTTTTCAACTTTAAGGTGCCCTGGATTGAAAACAATTATTATCTGAATAACTTTCCAGAAGAACCAGAGATATCCCAATTAATTGGTACCACAATTTTAATTTTAATTAATTAATTAAAAAAATCAATTAATTATTAATTTATTTTAATTTTTAATTCATTTTTCTCGAAATGAGGCTTTTGGCATTCTAAACTTTAAAATTCTGTAACTTGTCGAATTTTTCACCAAATAAGTTGTGTGACCTCTCAAAATTTTCAAATTTTGCAAGGAATTCGCCCATATAGATGAGTCTGATAGTGCCAAAATGGGCCCTTTTCATATGTGACGTCCACATATGATAGTTAATATTCCGAGTTATTGGGGAAAAAATGTATGACATGAATAAACAAGGCTAAATTTGCGAATACACTTCTAAAAAATAGGATTTCTTGATTGGGTCTTTATGTGTTTAATAAATTGTGGAATTGCTAAATAAAGTATAGTGTCGAATGAATATATATAGATGATATTATTAATGCCAAAACCTTTCGGTGATATTGCGTCTTTTTCAAAAAATTTCGCAAGTTTCATCAATATTTTGGAGCTCTCTACTACTTTAAAATCAATTTTCTCGCATCTCTTTGCAGGAGAAAATATCTTGAACTTGTGAGAAGTTGCGCACATTTAGTCCTTTTAAATAATTTAACATTAAATTTTCTTCGGATTTTAAGAAAGCAGTCAGTTGTTCTGTACGTTAAACATAAAAAACAATAAATATTTTTATTAAAATTTCTTATTTAATATAAAAATAAAATACTGAACCCCTTATACATACAGTACCGTCCGAAATTGTCAGTCCACCCATTTTCAAAGGAATGACAAAAATTTTTTAACATAAAATTCATGAAAAGTAAAATTTTTTTTGGTTTATATTTTGAAAGACGATAAAATTTTGAAAAGAATAAGACCTTACAGAACTCATTTGGCCAAAATTTGTAGAAGATATTATTAAAAATCGTCATTTTCAATGTTTTACAAAAATTTGAATAACTTCTTAAATAATGAACGCTTTTTAATAATCTTAGGCTTATTTTAAAGACCATTGTCTACAGAATAAGAATTACTTATAGGCATTAACCTGTAATTTTTAACTTGGAATAAGCATGACGTCAAAGTTGGACAAAAAAATTCAAAAAATTTGAAATAATATTATTAAAAGAAAAATAATTTTTGAAACTCAAACATATATTTTTATTAAATTTTCTTGAAAAATCTACACCATATCATGTTTTATATATATGTTCTAGAATAGTTTTTAGTACAAAAAATTGATTTCAAATTTTTCCAATTTTTTTGTCTAATTTTGACGTCATGCTTATTCCAAGTTAAAAATGACAGGTTAATGCCTATAAGTAATTCTTATTCCGTAGAAAAAGACCTTTAAAATAAGCCTAAGATTATTAAAAAGCGTTCATTATTTTAGAAGTTATTTAAATTTTTGAAAAACATTAAAAATGACGATTTTTAGGAATATCTTCTACAAATTTTGGCCAAATGACTTCTGTAAGGTCTTATTCTTTTCAAAATTTTATCGTCTTTCAAAATATAAACTAAAAAAAAATTTAGTTTTCATGAATTTTATATTAAAAAATTTTTGTCATTCCTTTAAAAATGGGTGGACTGACAATTGCGGACGGTACTGTAATAGTATTAATAAATAAAACAATATTTGTATTTATGGCTACACACATATATTATTATTGAATCATACGAATTAAAATCTGACTTACCAAGAATATACCATAAACCTTTTTTCTCTTTATTTCGCAACTTGCTTTTTAATCTCGTTAGACAAATTTCATTGACATTGTTCGTTCTTTCGGGATAAGTGTCAATGACTGACACAAGCTCACCAAAATCTTTAAAATTATTCTTAATAAAAGAAGTGAATTCCATCAAATTTGCAGAATTTCTTGATTTCGAGTCTTGCCTTAAAAGTTTTATTCCCTCCACTATGCTTTCTTCCTTTAAAAAAGGAAGTGCCATACACTTTGCAAGAAAATGGCATGGTTCAGATTCGTCGTTTTTTAAATCGCACCATTTGTTTCTCAAAATCTACAAGTAAAATTTATCTTTACATATGAATAAAAACGGGCTTTATTTGAAAAATCTGAAATATCTTAAAATAAAAATATAATAATTATACAACTCTCGAAATATAATATCAATTTTAACTGGAATTATTGGTTATTATCATTTTAATATATTACTTCTTGGTATTCGAAAATCGAAGTAAAATAATCACAGTTGCTCCATACAATATTGACTGCTTTTCTAATTTCGTGATTGTACGGCCCGACAACTTTTTCAAATGGTTCAATTGAACGAGTGGTTAACATGTTATGGATTTTTTGTAAAATCCTAGCAACTATGTCATGATCTATTGCTTCTACAAGAGCATAAAGAACTGTAACTGCCTAAAATTGTAATAAGGATATTATAATATAAAATAGAAATCCAGTTTAGTAAAACTTTTAATCTATATGTTTTAAAGTTAAAAAGAAAGTTTCTCGAAACTTTTAATTTAAGTCAAAATATACTTGTAATTTTAAACTTTTCTATAAAAAAATAATTTTTAAAATTCAAAACATTCAGTTCTCTTACAAAATGATTTAGTTATATTTGAAACTTTTTTACGTACTCTTTTTTTCTTTTCTATCATGAATGTAATAATAGTTATATCCTTCTTGTCGATTGTCATCTATATACATAAAAATTTATTAAAAAGAAGTTTCAAGAACAATAAGAAACATTATATTAGAACACAGAAAGTATTCATCTCAACTACAATATTTTCATTGATTAGTACTTCTTTTCAATTTTTTACTTCCAAAGTATTCAATATTCTCTCTTTATTTGGAGTCATTAAAATTCCTAATTACCTTGTAACCAGTATCAATATATAATACTGGCGAAGAAATTTCAAGTAAATTAGGTTTTCCAAATAAGTAAATGAAATGGCCTTCTAATGATTTCATTCTAACTAAATAAGAGTCCAATATTTCTTTAATATTTAAAGCCGCTATATCGTTTGGAATGTCATCAGAATCTATTTTAAATTGTCGCAATTTTTCACCCATGTCTTCTAAATCTTTTAATGGTCTTAAAGAACCAAATCTAGCTTTGTGCATGAGTTGTCGTAATGCACTTTCATTTAAAGGAACATTGTACCTGTATATTTTTAATAAAAAAAATTTCAATAAAGGAAATAAATTTTTTCATAAAACAGCTTAACTCCCTACTAGTGCTAACGTTTGTTATCCACAAAGATCACCATATCAAATATTTGATTAGAAATGTGAAAATTATATTCTACAGCTCCAGGGTAAAGGTTGAACAGCAGAATGTTTGTCACACTTTGTATAAAATAAATGAATAAATTTACAATAGACACACAATTTAAAAAAAGTAGTTATAGTAACCGAAGATGTAGACCGTGAAGTTGAGAAATGAGAAAGAGAAATGAAAAATTAATAAAAAAAGAGAGAGAGAGTGTAAGAAGAGAAATAATCATTTGTCAATTAATGTATAGAGACTGTAAAAAGTTATAACGATGGATTAAAGAATAGATGTGTGATTTTATAACAAAAGTAATGCTATATAAATGATTATTACTTTGTACTGCAATCATGTATTATGCTTTTGAATGTTCGATTTGGTTCAGATTTAGACAGTTCTATCGCTTCTTTACATGCGTTGGCATTTTGTACATGAAGATCGCTTGGAATGCAATGTTTTTAATGTAGAGTCTTCATGTTATAATCTTCATCTTTGACTTCTACCACTCCAAGACACGGTAAACGATAATTCGCACATCTATACTTTTTCTTATGATTTGTATCATCGATTTTATAGTATAAATGTCCTTTATACTCATATTTATAAGAGCCTTGAAATTTTCCTGGTAATCTTATCATACTTTAACCCTGCGTAATAATCAAAACATGCAACAAATTTAACACTTTTTCTGTGTACTTTAATGGTTGAATGAATTTTACAACGAGGTCACCCAACTGAGACGACCGGAAAACAATCGGGACATAAATTTCAATTTAATTAGAAAAACACTTGGAACCACCAATTTCTGATGATAGTGTACATTTAACATTTTTTGAATACAATAAATAATTAAAATTCTCTTTTCAAATAGTTTTTAAATATTTTTGAAAATATTTAATTCACTTTTCGACTATTGAATATTTTTTCTTTTTTTCGACATTTATTATTCGTTTATAGTATTTGCAACCACTGTACTGTAATTTAACCAGTGTTTACTGAAATTCTAATTTAGTTGATTGATATTTTTTAATAAGTTAACAGTAATTTCTTACTTTTGTTATAGACTGGTAACTTAAATAGTTACAAATGATAAAAATGATTCTTTAAGAACAATTTGTCTAGGATGGCGCAGATTAGATTATTTACATAAATGACAAAAAGATTTATAAATGCGTTAAGGAATAGTGTTTAAAATGTCTATTTAAACCGAATGTTGTTTAATAATCTTAATAAAAACACTTAATAAACTTTTTTTTATTTGAAATATTTTACATTTTAATAAAAAACAAAAAAATAATTTTATTGTAATTCTTATTGGTCAACTATATTTTTAATTTTGCATGTATTATTTTTTAATTTATCAATATATTTAACTATATTTTATTTAATCAGGGTGGTCACAAGTTTCAGTTTATCAATTTCCTTCACAATTTACTGACATTAAAATTACTTTGTGCAACACCTGTAAGGAAAGTAATACTTTGCATGCCTGTAAAGTAGGCGCAAAACAGTACTTTGCTGCACTAGTGCGGCAAAGTTCTTAAACTTTTGGGTTTTTTTGGTGATATACATAGGTATTTGTTTTCTATTTGTAGAATACCTGTTTTTTACAGTAATATACGCGTAAAAAACCACGAATATTACGTGCGGTAACATACGTTCCAAACCCTGCTAAACAGTACGTATGTTGGCGTCAACTAGCGTTTCCAAACAGCTTTTTTTATCAAAACCAAAAGGTGTTGCACAAAGTACTGTGTGCAACACGTACGAAAGAAGATTTTCCAACTTCGTGCAAATTGCTGCCCTCGCTTCGCTCGGGACAGCAAACTTTGCACTCGTCGGAAAACAGCTTCTTTCTGTACTTGTTGCACAATATACTATTTCCCAACAAAATTCTTTTTATAGGAAATTATGAAAGATTACAGAAAATGAGTAAAATTTATGAATTTTAATAATTTCTAAAAATTACAATTATAACCTTTCGCAATTTTTGAAAATAAATCAAAAACAGTCTCAATTTTCTTAATTTCCCTGACAAAAAATTTTTTCCTGACATTTCCCTGACTTTACTGCCAAAAAAATTTTTCTGACTTTACTAATAATAATTTTTTTCACTGACATTTCCCTGACTTTACTGACAAGTGATTACCCTGTTAATGTATTTCATTTTTACAATCACTGAAATTTTTTGACAACGTAAACAGTATTAAAGTTTGGAATTTTTGTGGACTGTTGTTATTTTTTAATAACCTATTAACGTGACTTTGTAAAGTAAACGAACAATTATAAAACATTTTAATTATTTTCGCGGTCAGATTTTTGGTTAATAAAATAAGTTTTTTTATATCTACCAATGAAATCAGATTAACCAACAAAAAAGTAAGCTGCTTAAAAACTGCTAAATTTCTGTCTTCTAATTTTCTGCCTTCACAAACACTTATCAAATTGATATTAAAAAATCACTGCTTATTATTTTTCACTAATCAATCACTAATCCTTTAAATAAAAATTCACATTATTGTGAAAAATAAATTTTTTATGATAAATTCAATGACATTTTAAACAGTGTGAAATCAAAACAATAATGACGAGTAATAAACTTGGTTACTAAGGTAATCAAAAGCAATTCATTCAATCGAAATTAAAATTCTTTTTTGAAAATTCAGTATAAGTTCCTTTTTTAAATTTTTTTTTCAAACTACTTAATCCATAGAATAAAATACATGATTTTAATAAAAATTAAAGTTTATTTATTATTATTATTATTAACGCTTTTTATCCAATATTGTTAACAATGTATATAACATAAACAGAATGCATTTACTCAATAAAATTTCAAAACCTTATGAATTTTGTATTGCAACTAACAAGTTGAATCTGACTGATACATCTGTTCAATCTAACCTTAATTAACAAAAATTAAATGCACCTCTTCGATTCAAAATTCCTGGAGGTTAAGACTTTTAAGACTTTTGCGCACATTCCTTCAAAAATGCTTCAATTGATCTGAAAGAATAGAGTAATTTTATAATTAGTAACTTGTTGTGACCTTAACACGTTTATAGCTCGCACTGTAGAAAACAGTCTGAATTCACATTATTTAAAAATCCATAAATAATTCAATTAAAAAGAATTTAACAAGTTTTCCACAGAGTGAAGAAAACGGAATTTTATAAAAAGTAGTAGTAAAAATGTTAAATTGCTAAAATTGATAACAATAATTGTGGTTTTAGTCTTCTCTAACACATTTTGTTCTTTTAAAAGCTTTTTTTATTAGTTTTATAATATTAATTTTTTTATTTTAGTTTTATACAACTAAAATATTTAAAAACAAATTATTTAAATAGCAAACATGTTCTGTAACTGTTACGTAACATTTCTGTAGTAATAAGAGCTAAATTACGTAACTGTTATGTAATTGTTATGTAACATAAAAGTAACAATGTTCTGTAACTGTCGTTACAAAATTGTTACGTAAAATTGTAGTCTCTCTGTTACGCAATAAAATTATGTAATTGTTACATAACTGTTATGTAACATGAAACACTATTTTATAATTATTGTTTCGAATAAATATTTTTGATTATAAATCTAGTTTAACTGTTTAAGTTTATTAATTTACAATAAATTATTATTAATAATTATTATCAGTATTATTTATTATAATTATTAATGTCCAAAACTTTTAAAGGAGTACGTAAAAGTAAAGTGGGGTGAAGAAGCCGACTTTTGGAACATTTTACGATATTTAATATAATATCACTCACTTTTAATTTTATTTAAAATTTTTTAACGTACTCTGAAAAGTTTGTCTATTAATAATTTAAAAAATATCTTAATTTTTTTTGTAAAAAGTTGTCAGAAATTAATAAAGAAAAATTTTAATTTGAATAAATTTATTTAAAATTAATTTAAAGTTTATAACTCTCAAATTTTTATGTGAAGAAAAATAGAATTTTCAGAATAAAATAAAAATTTGTAATCTCGATTAGTATAATTGTAATCGTTTCTTTTTGTTACTCACATGTGTGTGACATTGTTATGTAAATGCTACAAAATTGTTACTTATATGTGTGTAACATTGTTACGTAAATGTTACAGAATTGTTACTGAACACTGTGACTAATGTGTGGTAGATATTTTTATTAACACGTTAATCGTATATTACAAATAAAAAAATCACAAGTTTGTCTTTGTTACGTAATAGTTACATAACAGTAAGTAACAGAATATACGGGACTGCAGTTGATATAGTAGATTAGGAGAATTCTCATCCAGCCTTCAGTGGCCGTGCGGTTTAAATGCGTTGCGTCGGGTCGTCAAGGGCGGGGGGACGTGAGTTCGATCCCACATGCGAGCGGATATTTTTCATTCTAAGCGTTATGTAAAATAATAAAATTACTATTTAATCTGTATATAAGTGTTGTGAAATGTGAATAAAATAAACTTGTGAACATGTTTAGAAATAATATTAAAGATCTGTAAAAAAATCAAGTTTAAAAAATGTACTAATTAGTAAATCAGTTTTTTACTAAAATTATTTTTGGATATTACCATGTCAAATGGCATTTGTTTTATCTATTGAATAAAAATAATAACAATAATTTTCACGTAGGTCATAATAGTGATGTTACAATTATATAACAAGCTCATCAAATTATGTAACATAATCTCATAATTGTGATATAATAATAAGTCACAACGTCATATAAGTGTGATATAACAATTATGTAACATATTTACATAACTGTGATATAATAATAAGTCACAACGTGATATAAGTGTGATATAACAATTATGTATCAAATTCTTCTAATTATGTAACATATTTACATAACTGTGATATAATAATTAAATATCACGCTGCAACATAATTGTTATATCACCCTTCTTGTAACAATTATGTAACTGTGACCCTCATGTTACGACATTTCGTGTCACATGTTCATATCATGTTATATCACGTGTGATATTCTGTGACATAACTGTTACATAACTGTTATGTAACAATGTTTGCTGGGTATATATATATTACAATTATTATCAACTAATTCGTTAACTTTATTCACTGTTTAATCATTCATTTTTATTTTTAACTGATTTATTTTTGTGTCACAAAGGTTAGAAAAAAGTTAATGGAAAACGGTACATCCACGGTATCACAGCATGTCAAATAACCTTATTTGCGAAAGAGATTTTAATTGAAATATAAATAATAGACTAACCTGTTCAGTAAAATGGTGTAGAGCAATTAATCAAGTATTTTAGATTATTACAATAAGTGAACGTGAGATTTCATGAACAATCACCATGCCTTATTTGATGGAACAAATGTGTGTCTGTGTAAGCTCTTCAACAACCAGGGATGGGTTTTGACGCGTCACTCGAGGTTTTATACGTATAATACATTTTCGACGTATTATACGTATAAAACTGTATAAAACTAGGTAAAATACATAATCATGATGGCAGACTTATTTTGACATATTATCCTCTTTACCATAACCTCAAATGTTTGTTATTTATTATTCATATTCCCATTATTCCTATATTTAAATTTAAAACAAATTTTTATTTGATAAAAAAAGTTTTGCACATGTTACACGTACTATGACACTAGTGAATATAGGTTATGTTGTATGCTTATATATACATCATATATGCATATATTACTGTGACGGCTATGATTAAATTTCTAAATAAAAGAAATTAAATATGTAAAGATTTTAATTAATAAACATTTTATTTTACTATTAAAAAAACGATTAAAATTTTGTTAATTTAAAAACTAAGAAATTTCAAAATACTATCTTTCAGTACGTCATCACATGTAATATACATAATGTAGAAAACCTAGGACGTAATATACGTAGTATTATACATGTATAAAACCACGTATTATACATCATGTAATATACGCACTGGGTACATACAAAAAAAACTTAGGGTGCGATCCCATGTGAGCAAAATACGACGACCGAAAGCACAAAATCATGAGTGCAAAAGAGACAGGTATATATTGTTGTCCTTTTCACTCTCATGATTTTCTACTTTCGGTCGACGTATTCTGCTCTGCCGAAAACAAAACCATGAGAGTAAAAAGAACAACAATATCTACCTATCTCTTTTGCACTCATAATTTTCTACTTTCGGTCGACGTATTCTGCTCACATGGGATCGCACCCTTAGGCCGCAGTCCCATGGCAGCGTTTTCCGTTGCGTTGTAATGAGAGAGAATGCAGCAAACGTATATTTGCGTCTTTTTCTCTCCCATTACGATGCAACGCAAAACGCTGTCATGGGACTCCACCCTTATGGCACGGTCACACCTCGGCTGCCTGCCTGCGCAGGCAGCCGCCACGATAGTAAGAGTGAGAATACGAATAATTTAAATTGTCTGACTCTCTTACTCTTATGTATTGCCATGACGACCTGCAGGCAGGCAGGTTGCTGCTGTGATTAAGGCCTAAGCACAATAGATTCGCGAACGTCGTTCGCGAACGCAAAGCATGAGTTAGAAAAGGACAGAGATATATTTGTGTCCTTGTCTATCTCATGCGTCTCGTTCGCGAACGACTTTCGCGAATCTATTGTGCGTTGGACTTTAGGCTTTAAATGTGATAACATTTTATAACCTCAAAATATATGATTTTTTTAAATCACCTAATTTACCTCGTAATTAATATCCGTTATAAATAATATCTAAAAAATATTTTATAACATTAAAATTGTCGATTTGAATTAATTTGGTTCATTTTTATTTCTTATTTTAAATTTTTTATTTAGTAACAATCACATCATCGAACCACCGAACCGGCGAACCATCGAACGTGTTCCTATGTTTCACAAGCTAAAACGACATTAGCAGAAACAGGTTTCCTCTCTTTGCCTCGTGGCGCGTAGGCGCTTCCGTAGTAACCGAATCGCGTATGTGTGCATAAAGTAAGGTACATACAAGTGCAAGAATTGCGTGCGAGGGACCCCTTTAGACTAGCTGAAATTCCCTAGAATAGAATTAATTGCCAGCGAGCCTACCCCTTAGGGTAAAGGTGCCGTCCCATGTCGGCGTAAAAACGTCAAAGAGTCGGCGTCAAAACGTAAATGCATGAGAGTGAAAGAAACAACCTTATATCTCTATCTCGTTCACTCTCGTACTTTAACGCCGACGCTTTGACGATTTTTTTAAACATTTCTTTTTCACAAATTGAAAAAAAGAAATCTTGTGAGGTAATAAGTTAAATTTACTTGGAAAAAATAAAATGTAAAATAATTTTGAGGTTAAATTGATAATGTGTCTACAATTATTCTGATCCATTTTTATGAATCAAACTTAGGCTGGAGTCCCATGACAGCGTTTTGCGTTGCGTTTTGTAACTAGGCCATGAGTGCAAATAGAGCAAACATATCTCTGGTAAGTTCTCAAATGCGCCACTGGACAAATGCGCCACCGGTCAAATGCGCCACGGATCAATTGCGCCACTGGACAAAGGCCCCACATTTGTCATATTTGAGGAAAGTGAAAAGTTTGTTCGAGAGATGGAGCTAGGTGTTCTTGGTATAGAAATTTGTCAAGTGAATTCAATTTCTTGCCAATTTTGCTCCGTATAGTGAAAATAAATTTAAGTGAAGTGTTAATTAACTGGTAATTAATTAAATGTTCTATATCAATTGCGGATAACATTTTTGAGGTATGTTGCTGTTTTTATTTTATATTAATAATAATAACAATAATAATAAATATTATTATTATTGTTTAAAGAAATGTGGAAATTTTTTTTAATAACTAATTTATGAAACATTTTATTTTTAAATCGTTTTTATTTATATTTTTTCTTTGGAATAATTTAATAATTCCTTTAATATAATAAGATTTTTTGATATTTTCAAAAGCTCTTTATTTTTATAGAATTAGTTTGTATTTTAATTAAATAACGAGATTAAGAATTCTTTATTGTATTATACTTAATTTTACTTTCATAATTATAAATTAATTGCATTTATTTTAAACTTAGAAAGTACTTAAATTTTCTTGAAGACAAATAAAATATAATTTATTAACAATTGTAATATTGAATATAATTCTATTTTCTAATTTGAATTTCATTTAATTAATATTATTTAATATTTTGAAAAATAATTTTTTTTTGGAAACGCAATATATAAAAAAAGCAGGCTTCGCACTCATCTACTAAAATCTATACTATTTACTCCTTTTTTTGTCAAATTTCTGACACTAAATTATAATTATAATTGTTATTGAAAATTCTTTTAAACAATTGGAAATTGAAGAATGTTCGCAATGTTTTTTTAATATTAAATTACCATGTATTGATGCGCAAAACTCCAAGGATTAATTTAAAAAAAGACACATCAGTAAACTCCAATATTATAGAAATTGTGTAGAATTTTCTGCCAAAATGCAGCCGAAAATCGACTTTTAATCTTAAAAATCCGCTTGGAAGCGTGAAGTTTCCAACAAAACAAGAGAAGATCTTATTTATATTCGTTTGCAATTTTATTTTTTTCCTGGAGCTCGAGTCGATTGTCGTCTGCATTTTGTCAATAAAATAATTTTTTTGCCAATAAATTTATATTCTTAATTATATTACAATTTTTATACTCACTTTATAATTTTTCCATAGTTATTAATATAATTTTTCTATAATTTTTCTATAGAATAATGCAATTTGTAATTGTTTTTGTTTAATATTTTTGAGAGATAGGATAGATATTAATTTAGCAATAATAGAGGGGTAAATAAGGATTTTATTTAAAAAAATTTAATTGACGAATAAAGTTACAAAATTTGGTCGAAAAATTGAGATTCAATTTTAACATATTTTTTAAAACTTTTAATTACATTATTTGGCTTTAATATAATTTTTAAAATTGTAACGGTCTGTGATGCCTAATTATTTATAATTTTTTTTTATCGTCACTACATCTTAAGGCTCGATTTTAATCATCAGAGCTTCACTTTGATCAGAATCTAAAAAAAAGAAGTCACATATTTTAAGAGGTTAAAATAATGAAATATTTATACAATTCAATACCATTGTCAAATAATTAATAAATTATTACTCTTTCAGGCTTCGCATTCGACAATTACTTTTAAAAAAGTAGCAGAAAGTAGCTTTAAATCTGAAAATAGTAGTAAAAAGTAACAATCGAAAAATTAAAATTTGACGATTAAAAAAATCTCGTTTTAATCGAATCACAAAAAATTGATTGAGAATAATTTTTTTTCAATCATTAGAGGATTTAAACTAATGTAATTTGTGAAAATGTATCTTTTAGTGTCAGAAATTTGACAAAAAAAAGGAGTAAATAGTATAGATTTTAGTAGATGAGTGCGAAGCCTGCTTTTTTTATATATTACGTTTCCAAAAAAAAATTATTTTTTAAAATATTACTGTTTTTAATATAAATACCATTAATTATAAAATAAAAATTAGAATAATTTTTCTAAACTTCCGTAATATTTGAAACTTTATAAGAAGTCTTATCATTTCTAAAAGTATGAACGTGAATTCAGAAAAACTTTTACGTTAGCTAATTTAAAAAATTAATTAAATAAAATTAAAATTAGAAAATAGAATTATATTCAATATTACAATTGTTAATAAATTATATTTTATTTGTCTTCAAGAAAATTTAAGTACTTTCTAAGTTTAAAATAAATGCAATTAATTTATAATTATGAAAGTAAAATTAAGTATAATACAATAAAGAATTCTTAATCTCGTTATTTAATTAAAATACAAACTAATTCTATAAAAATAAAGAGCTTTTGAAAATATCAAAAAATCTTATTATATTAAAGGAATTATTAAATTATTCCAAAGAAAAAATATGAATAAAAACGATTTAAAAATAAAATGTTTCATAAATTAGTTATTAAAAAAAATTTCCACATTTCTTTAAACAATAATAATAATATTTATTATTATTGTTATTATTATTATTATTATTATTATTATTATTATTATTATTATTATTATTATTATTATTATTAATATAAAATAAAAACAGCAACTAACCTTAAAAATGTTATCCGCAATTGATATAGAACATTTAATTAATTACCAGTTTATTAACACTTTACTTAAATTTATTTTCACTATACGGAGCGAAATTGGCAAGAAATTGAATTCACTTAACAAATTTCTATACCAAGAACACCTAGCTCCATCTCTCGAACAAACTTTTCACTTTCCTCAAATATGACAAATGTGGGGCCTTTGTCCAGTGGCGCAATTGATCCGTGGCGCATTTGACCGGTGGCGCATTTGTCCAGTGGCGCATTTGAGAACTTACCGGATGTATGATTCTTGTTTTAATGAGGGTGTCTTTCCCAGGGAGTGGAAGAAAGCTAGAGTGGTTGCGTTGTTGAAGAATGGAAGTAAGCCAAGATCGGACCAGGAATCATACAGACCTATCAGTCTGTTGAGTGGTCTGGGTAAGATCTTGGAGCGCATGATGGTTGAGAGATTGTTAAGATGTATGGAAGGTAAATGGAATGAATGTCAGTATGGTTTTATGAAAGGTAAGAGTACAGAGGATGCATGGCTGAAATTGAGAGAAATAGTGAGTGAATCTGATAGTAAGTATGTGATTGGTATATTTGTGGATTTTAAGGGTGCGTTCAGTCATGTGTTGTGGGATGTAGTGTTAGAGAAATTGAAGAGAGAGGCTGAATGTACGAATGAGGATCTAAGGATGTGGATGAGTTACTTTAGTGAACGAATGGCATTTAAACCGTATAAACCCTTTCGAAGCTTACACACGCGTTGACTTCCATCTTCGAAACCCTCAGGTTGCTGCATATAGATTTCATCCTCGATCGTGCCGTTGAGGAATGCCGTCTGTACATCAAATTGAGCCATTTCCAATTTTTCGTTTGCTGCAATGCTTATCATCGAACGAATCGTGTCAAACCTAGCAACAGGGCTATATGTTTCATTATAGTCCACTCCTTCAGATTGACTAAATCCACGAGCAACAAGACGAGCCTTGTAACGAGATATTTCGCCATCCGCGTTCCGCTTTATTTTATAAAGCCATCGATTCGAAATCACTTTGCGACCAAAAGGTAAATCTACTAAATCCCAAGTAGAATTTTCATAAAGGGAATTCATTTCCTCTTTCATCGCTTTTTCCCAGTGAGCCTTTTGTTCTGACTGAATTGCTTCTGTGTAGTTTCTTGGCTCAATCACTTCGGCAAGCATAATTTCTATAAGACGTCTTGGAGCTTTTATGTTTTTTCTATCTCGCAGTTTTTGTCTCTGCACAGATGAAACAGGAGTTTCTTCAGGGAGTTCTTTAGGTGATTTAGGCGTAGCATCTACAGAAGATTCAGCTGGAGTAGAGGACGTCCGTTTTTCGATCGACATGTCACTGCACTCATGACTAGGAAACAGAGCCAGCAGTTTTTCTGAAATTTCGGGTTTAAATTTGACATCTTTACTTCGAACAACACAATTTTCTGCCTTATGCCACACTCGAAAACCATCCATATTGTCTGAATATCCAACAAATACACCACATTTTCCTTTTAAATCCCATTTCCTTCGTTTTTCTTTTGGCACGTGTACGTAGCACTCAGTACCAAAAACATGAAAAATTTCAAAATTGACACTCTTGTTTGTAAACAACTCAAATGGTGTTTTTCCATCAATACTGCTTGGCCCCGATCTATTCAGAGTAAAAACAGCGGTGTTCACTGCTTCCGCCCACAGGAATTTTGGCAAATTTTTCGACAAAAGCATTGTGCGAGCGAGATCCACTACAGTTCTGTTAGTGCGTTCAGCACATCCGTTTTGTTGTAGCGTGTAAGGATTTGTAACACACATTGTCACTCCGTTCGATTTAAGCAAATTTCGCACTTCAGAATTATCGAATTCTGTACCACCATCACACTGAAAACATTTTACCGGTTTTCCACGTTGATTTTTGACGATTTCAAGCACTTCGGCGATTTTATTTTTTGTTTCTGATTTTTCTTTAAGAAAGTAAACAAACCGATATCTTGAGAAATCACACGTGAAACACAAAAAATATTTTGATCCCTTTAATGACGCACATTCCATTGGACCACACAAATCTGCATGTATGATTTCGCCCGGTTCTGAAGCACGTTGCTGGCGTTCATAATAACTATTTCGACACTGTTTGCCCTCGACACAAGCTCCACAAAAATTATCATCTTCCAGAAAACTTATTCCGCGCTCTTTCAGTAAAGTTTTCACATGACGTTTTCCCTGATGTCCTAACCTCTCGTGCCAAATTTGTAGCGCTATTCTGGATGAAAAATTCACTTCACTTGTACACGATAGTTCCGATTGCTTTACTCGAATTAGCATTTTAAACAACTGTCCATCTCGAACTCCACGCGCTTTCACAATATCATTTTTGACAAATTCACATCCATTTTTAGAAGAATGAAATGACATTCCCTTGTCTAACGCTGAAGTAACAGAGAAAAGATTTCTGCGAGCTGTTGGTACATATAAAACATTTTCCATATAACATGAAATCCATTTGCCATCAACGGAGGCTTCAAATTTAATTGTACCTTTTCCTACAGCATCCATGGTTGATTTATCACCTATAGGGAGCGTTCACAAATTACGTAACGCTAATTTTTGAAAATTTTGACCCCCCCCCTCCCCCCATGTAACACACTGTTACATACATTAGCGCCATTTTTTCTGCTGTACATAACAAATAGCTAGACCCCCCCTCCCCTTTATAATGTTACGTAATTTGTGAACGCTCCCATATAAATTTTAAGCGGCGTTGTGAAATTGTCAAAACTTGAAAACCATTCACTGTGATGAGTTACATGATCCGTCGCACCAGTGTCAACAATCCAAACATCATCACTGTTTTTAACACTAAGAGTCTCACAAACAAATGCTTCATCTTTTGGCTTCCTTTTACAATCACGACGAAAATGTCCTATGCCTCCGCATTGGTAGCATTTGAAACTTTTATTTTTATTTCCACCATAAGAACCGCCAGACTTCTTCATTTGATTACCCTTGTTTTTGTTTTGATCACTTTTTCCTTGGAATTTTGCTTTAGATGCCAACAGCGCCACTAACTCATCCTGTTTTTCTGCTCGACATTGTCGACGTTTCTCATCAGATGTCAGCACTTCAATTAACTTAGAAACTGTTTGCTGATCTTCCGGTCTTGCCCACCATGCTTGTAGAAGACTCTCATAATCATCAGGAAGTGAGTCCAATAATTTTACCATAAGAGAAGATTCATCAGGTTTCACATTTAATTGTTGCATACGCAAAATCAATCCTTCAAACTTCGAAATATGTGTCACTACATATATCGTCCACTGGATTTTTATTGAAACCGAAAAATTCTGCTTGAACAGTATGCGCAGCCTGTTTAGTTTGTTGCTCAAACACTGAATGCAATTTGACCCACATTTCTCTTGATGAGTTACACGTCACTAAAAGGGCCATTACTTTTGATTCCAAAGATTTTACAATAATTTGACTCGCGGCACGATCACCTTTGTCCCAGTTTTTTAAATTTAACTGATATGTAGCTTGCTCAACAGCTGTCGCATTCTCATTTAATGGCGCCGGTTTTACAATATCACCATTGCAAACTTCATACGCTCCTTCAGTTCCACGTAGTAAATTTCTTACAACGAATTTCTAAATATTCCAGTTCTCCGCACCTCGCAACTTCTCGATTCCACTAATTTCCATCTTTATGCCGTTGCAAAAATAATTTCAGTAACAGAATGCCGAAAAACTAAACGCCCAAACTTCCGCGTCCCTTTTCAATCTTTACTGTCCTTTGCAACAAAAGAAAACTATCCGTATCCTAGCCACGCTCTGCTACCATGTTGAGAATAAAACAGAGACTAGGAATTCTCAATATGATATAGTTTTATTTAATAAGTAAAAACGAGAGTTTACAATAATGGAAATTTACACCATAAGCGTGCAATAGTCGAGAGAGAACTAACTAACCTAAACTGATTCTAGTATAAGCATGACTACCAACTCAACCTACCTAGTAACAAACGTTTAATTGTAAAAGTAACTAAAAATTTAAATGTTTATTTCAACACAAACATTTTTGTATTTTTGATGAAAAATTATAATTGCCAATATTTTAATAGTTGCAATAAAATATTGGCAAAGTTGATAAATCTTGAATGAGAAAAGATAATTTATATATAATTTGACGAAAATTGTTCAATTAATGGCACATTAGTGTCACTTTAATAGCAAACATTTTGTATATTTGGTGACAAATTATATTTACCATTATTGGGACGTATGTAGTCCCAACATTGATACAGTATCGACAATTTTTAAGCTGTGGTGCATCAGGTTTATATATCGACTTCCGATATCGATAATAATTTTGCAAATATTTGTAAGTTTGTGTTTAAATTAACGAAAATGAGCCTTATGTATATATATATATATATATATATATATATATATATATATATATTGGGTTTAGACGAATTGAGGTAAAATTTCGAGCCGATTTCGCCCCCCGAGATGCGGCCGAAAAAAAATAAAAAAATAAAAAAATAAAAAAAAGGAAAAAACCCATTGGCAGGGAAGCATATATTAAAATATTTATACATATTAAAAAAGCAATGCGCACGGGGACTTGGAAAATTTTCGCTCCCAAAAACAAAAGCAATGCGCACGGAGACTTGGAAAATTTTCGCTCCCAAAAACAAAAGCAATGCGCACGGGGACTTAGAAAATTTTCTGTTACTTTTACTATTGAAGATATGAGTTGGGTTTAGACGATTCGATGTTGTGGACTTAGAAAAATTTTATTATATTTGACTTGAGAGAACAAACAGTAGACATGGTGGACAGACAAGTGATCAATCTAAAAGCAATGCGCACGGGAACTTAGAAAATTTCTGTTACTATTGAAGATATAAGTTGGGTTTAGACGATTCGATGTTGTGGACTTAGAAAAATTTTATAACATATGACTTGAGAGAACAGTATACATAGTGGACAGACAAGTGATCACTCTGAAACTCTGTTACAATTAAAAATATGAGTTGGGTTTAGACGATTCGATATGTGGACTTAGAATAATTTTTTCAAATTCAAACTTTTTAGTGCATTGGTAGAATGGTATATAAAGAAAAGTGATAGCTCTCAAGCGAACTGTAAACAGTTTAAAAGCAATGCGCACGAGGACTTAGAATATTTCTGTTACATATGAATTGGACTTAAGTCAACGATGCAGATAGTGGACAAACGATAACTCTTAAGAATATAAGTTCTGTGAAATGAACAAGTGCATACTTTATAGTCTTCTTAAGATAACAATGCCCACGGGATTTTAGAAAAATTTTCTCACATATATGCTCACATATTCTTGTGAGCACTGTGCAAACTATTGGACAAGTGGAGACTTTAAAAGCAATGCGAATGAAGACTAGGAAATATTCTCTAAAACATATAACTTGGACTTGTGATTACTCTCCATTTATTGGACAAGTCCAAACTATTTTAATTGTGACAATTTTCCATACTGTAGACAAGTGAAAACTCTTTCAAGAGAGAAGTTGGGTTTAAATTATTAGCATCTTGGACTTGTAATCACTCTGTATATAGTGGACAAGTGCAAACTATTGTACATGTGACAACTCAACTTATACCATGGACTTGTGACCACTCTTTATATAATGGACAAGTGCAAACTATTTGATTTGTAACAACTCTATATACTTTGGACTTGTGATCACTCTGTATATAGTGGACATGTGACAACTTTATATTCATTGGACATGTGAACACTCTCTACATAACGGACATGTGCAAACTATTGTATTTTTAACAACCCTATATACCTTGGACTTGTGAACACTTTTAATAAGTTGGACAAGTGGTAACTCTATATACCTTGGACATGTGAACACTCTTTATAAATTGGACAAGTGCAAACTATTGTACTTGTGACAACTCAACTTATACCATGGACTTGTGGCCACTCTTTATATAATGGACAATTGCAAACTATTTGATTTGTAACAACTCTATATACTTTGGACTTGTGATCACTCTGAATATAGTGGACATGTGACAACTTTATATTCATTGGACATGTGAACACTCTCTACATAACGGACATGTGCAAACTATTGTATTTTTAACAACCCTATATACCTTGGACTTGTGAACACTTTTAATAAATTGGACAAGTGATAACTCTATATACCTTGGACATGTGAACACTCTATAAATTGGACAAGTGCAAACTATTGTACTTGTGACAACTCAACTTATACCATGGACTTGTGGCCACTCTTTATATAATGGACAAGTGCAAACTATTTGATTTGTAACAACTCTATATACTTTCGACTTGTGATCACTCTGAATATAGTGGACATGTGACAACTTTATATTCATTGGACATGTGAACACTCTCTACATAATGGACATGTGCAAACAATTGTATTTTTAACAACCCTATATACCTTGGACTTGTGAACACTTTTAATAAATTGGACAAGTGATAACTCTATATACCTTGGACATGTGAACACTCTATAAATTGGACAAGTGCAAACTATTGTACTTGTGACAACTCAACTTATACCATGGACTTGTGGCCACTCTTTATATAATGGACAAGTGCAAACTATTTGATTTGTAACAACTCTATATACTTTGGACTTGTGATCACTCTGAATATAGTGGACATGTGACAACTTTATATTCATTGGACATGTGAACACTCTCTACATAATGGACATGTGCAAACAATTGTACTTGTGACAACTCCATATGCTTTTAATAAATTGGACAAGTGATAACTCTATATACCTCGGACATGTGAACACTCTTTATATAATGGACAAGTGCAAACTATTTGATTTGTAACAACTCTATATACTTTGGACTTGTGATCACTCTGTATATAATGGACTTGTGACAACTTTATATTCATTGGACTTGTGAACACTATCTACATAATGGACATGTGCATACTATTGTATTTTTAACAACCCTATATACCTTGGACTTGTGAACACTTTTAATAAATTGGACAAGTGATAACTCTATATACCTTGGACATGTGAACACTCTTTATAAATTGGACAAGTGCAAACTATTGTACATGTGACAACTCAACTTATACCATGGACTTGTGATCACTCTTAATACAAATGAATAAGTGATAACTCTATATATCTTGGACTTGTGATCACTCTTTATATAGCGGACAAAAGTAAACTTTAGGACTTGTGATCACTTTGATTATAGTGGACAACTGTAAACTATTTCATTTGTTACAACTCTATAAACCATGGACATGTGAACACTCTTTATACATTGGACAAGTTGTAAACTATTGGACTTGTGACAACTCTATATACCTTGGACTTGTGAACACTCTTTATACATTGGACAAGTGTAAACTTTAGGACAAGTGATGTCTCTGAAAGCAATGCGAACGGGGACTTAGAAAATTTTTTTCGATCGGATATGAGTTGGGTTTAGACGATTGAGAGACAATTTTTCAAAATGATCACTCGGCTACTAGCTTTGAGGAGGAAGCAATGCTTGAGAAGGAAGGCTTGTAATAATGTAAAAAAAAAAAAAATTTTTTTTTCTCAAAGTACTTGGAGCCCAGTTTAATAAAATGGAGTTTGAAGAAGCATCCAATAAAAGAACAAGGAGCGACTCTGGAGATGAATCTGCGGAAGGCATCCCTAGAAAGAAAACTACAGAAAAGGTAGATGGTGCTTCTTTGGTGGTAGAGAAATCTGTCACCAAGGAAGAAACATTAACATTTGGCGGCATACCGCAGTATGTCCAAACTCATACGAAAAATATTAAAAGGGTTTTGGGGAGTGATCAGGACGCCGTGGACAGTCTCGACGCTTTGACCACTCTTATCTTCCAGCTCACTGGCACAGCTCAAAAGTTGTCTGGAAAGTTGGAGGAAAGAAAGAAGGTGAACACGGCACCTTCTTTTGCACAAGTAGCAGCAGCTCCTATTACTCAGAAGTTGGTTGCACCAAAAACACAACAAAAAGCAACAATCAAACCGCCTCAGAAAGTAATATTAGTAAAATCAAAGACTGAAAACGAAGACGCTGAAATGACGAAACAAAAATTGATGAAGTGTTTCAACCCTCAAGAGGAGGGAGTACAAATAAAAAATATTAGGAAAACAAGAAATGGTCTTCTCATTGAGACAAACTCAGAAGAAGACCTTAAGAAATTAGAAGAAAATAAAAAAGTAAGTGAAGGCTTTAGCATTCAAAGACCAAAAAAGAGGAACCCAAGATTAGTTATCTATGACGTTCCAAAAGATATGACAGAGGAGCAACTCGCTGAAGCAGTAATAAGTCAAAATAAAAATATAAACAGTGATAATTTCAAAGAAAATTTTATGCCTCGTTTTAAAACCGGTAAAAGAGACAATGACTCAGTTAACTGGGTTATTGAAGTAACACCAAGTATTAGAAACTCCTTACTAAAATTAGGCAAAATATATATTGGATGGATTGCGTGTAGAGTGCAGGACTTCCTCTTGGTAACCAAATGCTACAAGTGTCAAGGCTATGGACACATTTCAAAGCATTGTGACAAGGAAACTGTGTGCTCCTGCTGTGCAGAAGCTCACAAGTTCTCGGAATGTCCTAATAAGGATAAACCGAGAAAATGCATAAATTGTATCAAACAAAAGAAAGATAGCAATCATGATTCTATGGACAAAAAATGTCCATCATATAAACTAGCCCTAGAGCGTACAATTAACTCAACCGATTATGGATTATAATCCAAATAAAAATAAAAATTTTTGTATAAATAAAATTAAAGTGGTGCAGCTGAATGGTCGTAGATCGACAAAAGTCTTGCCAGAAATTAGGCAAAAAGCAGTAGAAAACGGGATAGATATAATCTTGCTTCAGGAACCTTACTCGAGAGAACACAAACTCATTGGACTAGGAATGGGAACGAGGATCATCAAGGATGATTCTGAGTACCCTTGGGCAGCGATTGCTGTCTTGAACCCCGAACTTCAAGTATTAAAATTAACTCACTTGTGTAATTCGCATTTTGCGATTGCACAGGTGAGCATTGGATCAGAATATTTCTATATTGCAAGTGCATACTTTCAATTAAGTCAGGACATTGAGGAACACATCGAACATTTAGACTATGTTCTAAGATGTGTTGGGGGAAAAGACACAATCTTTGGAATCGACTCCAACGCAAAATCTCATTTATGGGGTGCTAGAACGAGAGATCGCAAAGGTAGACTGATGGAGGACTTTATTGCACAATGGGGATTGGTCATACATAATAATCCAGATGATCTCCCCACATCTGATCACGAAAATGGAGAAAATTGTGTAGATTTAACTTTATCAACAACTAGAAACACACAAAACTGCACAAACTGGAAGGTCAAAAACGCCTGGACTTCCAGTGATCACAGAGCAATTACTTTCAATATACAAAGTAAAATAAAAAGACGCAACTCCACCTATTCTGATAACAAACTTAAAGCTTATTCGACATCAAAAGCCAATTGGGATCTCTTCTATAGCAAACTGTTGGAGTCTTGGAATAACTCAAATCATGAGATTAATAATAAAAGGGATGTGATCTTAAGAGTAAGGGAAATGAATCATTGTCTTCGGACCGCCTGTAATTCAGCTATACCATTTAAACATAAAGCAGCTAAGTCCGTCCCCTGGTGGGACGGAAATCTAACTATACTTAAAAAGAAAGCTCATAGGGCTAGGCGTAAATTTCAAAAAGAAAAAGATTTAGTCAAACGAGCAGAACTGTTACTGGTTTACCAAGAGGCAAAGAAGGCCTATACAACAACAGTCAATAAGACAAAAAATAATAGATGGCATGAATTTGTTACCGTTATTGGTAACAAAAACCCATGGAGTTTCATATACAAGTTACAAACAAATAAACTAAAACCCAGAAGGATTGCAAGTAACGTCAAAATAAACGGACAATATACAATGGACTGGGACAGCACAGCGACAGTAATGCTTAATGAACTATTTCCAATGGACACAAGAAATGGGGAGACGAGAGAACAGAAAGAAATAAGACTGGAAAATCTAAATGTGCCTCAAGGAGAGACTGATGTGTTTGCGGCTGAAGACCTAATAAAAGTTCTAAATAAAATGAAACCACATAAAGCCCCAGGGCCAGACAGTTATACATTGGATATCATACAACATGCATATCCAATTATCCATGCAGATTTGCTAAATATATATAACAGCTGTTTGACACATTCAGTCTTTCCAAATGAATGGAAAATTGGTAGATTAATTACAATTATAAAAGGAGAGGATAAGGATCCAACGGAACCAAGATCCTTTCGACCGATCTGTCTTCTCCCTATTCTCGGAAAGATATTAGAGGCTCTAATCCTCTTAAAGCTAAATATTTATCTAGAACCAAGCCTATCACCAAGACAATATGGCTTCCGACGTGGTAGATCCACAGAAGACGCTATTATTGAATTTAGAAAACACATTACTAACTCGACAGCAAAGTACGTTGTTGCAATCTTTCTGGATATTGAAAAAGCCTTTGATAACGTATGGTGGCCTAGCGTTTTGCAAGGCCTAAGAAACATAAACTGCCCAGCAAAGTTGTACCTCTTGATTAATGATTATCTTAATAACCGAAAGACTCTTATCAGGGATGGCTGTAATGAGAAATTTAAAGATATAAACAAGGCTGTCCTCAGGGTTCAGTCCTGGGCCCTGCTCTCTGGAATATTATCTTCGACAAGAATCTGAGAGAGCTGGAAGATCTCGACTGCGAAGCCATCGCCTATGCCGATGATGAAGTAGTTGTGATTGAAGGCAACCCACGTAAAGAACTCGAAACAAAGGGACAAGAAGCAATCGACACGATCGTAAATTGGTGTAGCAAAAACAAATTAGCACTTGCCCCAAGCAAGTGTGTTCAACTGATGGCAAAAGGGTTCCTTAATAAAAAGGTTCCCCCATTAATTAAAATCAATAATAAAAGAATACGTCGTGTTGAGAGCTTCAAATACCTAGGCATAACTTTTGGCTCTGCCGGATTACAA